>NC_088871.1:31960367-32260367 GCF_032884065.1 Artemia franciscana
TGATTCTTTCTGTGCATTAAAATTCGCAAATGGTGGTGCAGTTGAAGTGACTGGGCTTGTTTTCCGTGCTTAAATATCGGCTGCCCCATAGTAAATCTGTACAACTTATGAGAGCATTAAAAAATTCTTAACCTACCAGAGCTTTTTTTTTTTTTTTTTTTTTTTTTTTATAGCACTTGGTATTAACCAAGTGACATATAGCGATCGCAAATTCTGTCAGTCTGTCTGTCCCGGTTTTGCTACTTTAGGCACTTCCAGGTAAGCTAGGACGGTGAAATTTGGCAGGCGTATCAGGAACCGGACCAGATTAAATAAGAAATAGTCGTTTTCCCGATTTGATCATCTGGGGGGGGGGGGGGGTTAATCTGAAAAAAATAGAAAAATGAAGTATTTTTAAGTTACGAACGGGTGATGGGATCTTAATGAAATGTGATGTTTGGAAGGATATCGTGTCTCAGAGCTTTTATTTTACCCGACCAGATCCGGTAACATTGGGGAGTTTGGGGGGGAACCTAAATTCTTGGAAAACGCTTAGAGTGGAGGGATCGGGATGAAACTTGGTAGGAAAAATAATCACAAGTCCTAGATACGTGATTGACATAACTAGAATGGATCTGCTCTGTTTGGGGGTGTTGGGGGGGGAGGGTTAATTCTTAAAAATTAGAAAAATGAGGTATTTTTAACTTACGAAGGAGTGATCGGATCTTAATGAAAGGTTATTATGTCTCAGAGCTCTTATTTTAAATCCCAACTGGACCCGGTGACATAGGGGGGGGATTGAGGGGGACCTAAAATTCTGGAAAATGCTTAGAGTGGAGGGATCGGGATGAAACGTGGTGGGAAAAATAAGCACAAGTCCTAGATACGTGATTGACATAACCGAAATGGATCCAATCTCTTTGGGGGAGTTCGAAGGGAAGGGTTAATTCTGAAAAATTAGGAAAAACGATGTATTTTTAACTTACGAAGGAGTGATAGGATCTTAATGAAATTTGAAGTTTGGAAGCATATCGTGTCTCAGAGCTCTTATCTTATATCCCAACTGCATCTGGTGACATTGGGGGGAATTTCGGAGGGACCTAAAATCTTGGAAAACGCTTAGAGTGGAAGGATTGGAATGAAACTTGGTGGGAAAAATAAGCACAAGTCCTAGATACATGATTGACATAACCGGAATGAATCCACTCTCTTAGGGGGAGTTCGAGATGGGGGGGGGGGTATTCTGAAAAATTAGAAAAAATGAGGCATTTATAACTTACGAAGGAGTGATCGCATCTTAATGAAATTTGATGTTTAGAAGGATATCGTGTCTCAAACCTCTTGTTTCAAATTCCTACTGGATCCGTTGACGTGGGGGGGACTTGGGTGGGGGAACCTAAAATCTTAGAAAATGCTTAGAGTGGAGGGATCTGAATGAAACTTGGTGGTAAAAATAATCGTAAGTCCTAGATACGTGATTGACATAACTGGAACAGATCGGCTCTTTTGGGGGGGAGGAGGGTTAATTCTGAAAAATAAAAAAATAAGGTATTTTTAACTTACGAAGGAATGATCGGATCTTGTTGAAATTTGATGTTTGGAAGGATATCATGTCTCAGAGCTCTTATTTTAAATCCCGACCGGATCCGGTGAAGAGGAAGTTGGGGGGTGCGGAACCTAAAATATTGGAAAACGCTTAAAGTATAGGGATCAGGATGAAACATGGTGGGAAAAATAAGCACAAGTCTTGGATACGGGATTGAAACAACTGGGAACGAATCTTCTCTCTTTGGGGGAGTTGGGAGGGGAGGGTTTATTCTAAAAAATTAGAAAAAATGAGGTATTTTTAACTTACCAAAGAGTAATCGTATCTTAATGAAATTTCATATTTAGAAGGACCTCGAAACTCAGATCTCTTATTTAATGAGATCTGGTAACGAACTGTAGTAAGGAGTGACCCGGCTCAATAGTAAACTAAACTCTAAAAAACGGAATTTTGATTCTAAAAGGTACATCAAAAGAATCGGATTTTCATGCTAATTTTAAATATATAAGTTTCATTAAATTTAGTCTTTGTCATCGAAAGTTAAGAGCCTGAAAAAATTTGTATTATTTTGGAAAATAGGGGTAAACACCCCCTAAAAGTCACAGAATCTTAAATCACACCATCACATGCAGCGTATCAGAGAACCCTATTGCAAAAATTTCAAGTTCCTATCGACAAAAATATGAAATTTCGTATTTTTTGCCAGAAGACAGATCACGGATTTGTGTCGGCCAAATGGTCCTAGAATCTCGCAATAGGGCTCATTCTAAGGAAAATGAAAGTTCTAGTGCCCTTTTTAAGTCACCAAAAAAATTGGAGGGCACCTAGGCCCCCTCCCACGCTCATTGTTTCCCAAAGTCAACGGATCAAAATTTTGAGATAGCCATTTTGTTCAGCATAGTCGAAAACCATAAGAACTATGTTTTTGGGGATGACTTATTCCCCCACAGTCCCCTGGGGAGGGGCAGCAAGTTACAAACTTTGACCAGTGTTTACATACAGTGATGGTTATTGGGAAGTGTACAGACATTTTCAGGGGGATTTTTTGGTTTGGGAGGGGGAGGAGTTGAGGGGAGGGGGCTATATGGGAGGATCTTTCCTTGGATAAATATGTCATGGGGGAAGAGAAATTCAATGAAAAGGGTGCAGGATTTTCTAGCATTACTATAAAAAAAATGAAAAAATAAACATGAAAAAGCTTTCAATTGAAAGTAAGGAGTAGCATTGAAACTTAAAACGAACAGAGATTATTACGCATATGAGGTGTTCTTCTCCTCCTAAATACCTTGTTCTTTATGCTAAAGTATTTTTAGTAATTTCAACTATTTATGCAATGGCCTTTCTGATTCGGGGGTCATTCTTAAAGAATTGGGACAAAACTTAAGCTTTAGAGTAAAGAGCGAGGTATTAACGAGGGGACAAACCCCCTCATATATATAATAAAAATATAAGAATATAGAAGTTTGTCACGAAAGTTAATTCTCAAGTTACGTATATTTTTTACTAATAAAAACGTTCGTTAAAAATTAAAAGTTTTTAGTTGCCTTTTAAAGTAATCGAAAAATTGGAGGGCAACTAGGCCTCCTTCCCACCCCTTATTTCTCAAAATCGTCAGATCAAAACCAAGAGAAAGCCATTTAGCCAAAAAAAAAAATAATAATATGCAAATTTCATTTTAATAATTTATGTGCGGAGAGCCAAAATCAAACATGCATTAATTCAAAAACGTTCAGAAATTAAATTTTAAAAAAGCTAGTTTTTATAAGTGAAAGTTTAAGTTTAAAAGTTTAATTTTAAGTGAAAGTAAGGAGCAACATTAAAACTTAAAACGAACAGAAATTACTCCGTGTATGAAAGGGACTGTTCCCTTTTCAGTGCCCCGCTCTTTACACTAAAGTTTTTACTGTTTGATAAAGTAGAAATAAGAGAAAGAGTCAAACTTTAGCGTAAAGAGCGGGGCGTTGAGAAGGGAACAGCCCCTTTCATACACGAAGTAATATCTGTTCGTTTCAAGTTTTAATATCGCTCCTTATTTTCAATTAAAAAAACTATTTTTTTCATTTAATAACTTACAAAAGAGTGATCGTATCTTAATGAAATTTCATATTTAGAAGGACCTCGAAACTCAGATCTCTTATTTTAAATCCTGACCGGATCCAGTGTCGTTAGGGGAGGGGGGACCAGAAATCTTTGAAAACACTTAAAGCGGAAAGACCAGGATGAAACTTGGTGGAAAGAATAAGTAGAAGTTCAAGATAGGTGAATGACATAACCGGACTGGATCCGATCTCTTTGGTGGAGTTGGGGAGGGGGGGGGGTAATTCGGAAAAATTAGAAAAAGTGAGGTATTTGTAACTTACAAACGGGTGATCAGATCTTAATGAAACTTGATATCTAGAAAGATCTTATGCTTTAGAACTCTGATTTTAAATCCCGACCAGATCTGGTGACATTGAACGGAGTTGGAGGGGGAAACCGGAATTCTTGGAAAACGTGGAAATCGAGGTATCTTACGAATGGGTGATTTGATCTTAATGAAACTTGATATATAGAAGAATCATATGTCTCAGATGCTCCATTTTCAATTCGATTCGGATTTAGCGAAATAGAGGGCTGGAGGGGAAAAATAGAAATCTTGGACACTGGAAATCTTGGAAAACGCTTAGAGTGGAGAGATCGGGATGAAAATTGATGGAAAGAATAACCACAAGATATAGATATGAGACTTACATAGTGGGTATGGATCCATTTTCTTTGGGGGAGCTGGGGGTTTTTAGTTTGGAAAAATTAGAAAAATTGAGGTATTTTTAACTTAAAAATGGGTGGCCGGATCTTAATGAAATTTGATAATTAGAAGGAACTCATGTCTCAGAGCTCTTCTTTCAAATCCCGACCAGATCTGTTGACATTGGCGGGAGTTGGAGGGGAAACTGGAAATCTTGGAAAACACTTATAAATGTCGTATATACGTAATTGACGTAACCGGACTGGATCCGCTCTCTTTGAGGGAGTTAGATGGTGGGGTTCAGTGCTTTGGCGAGTTTAGTGCTTCTGGACGTGCTAGGACGATGAAAACTGGTAGGCGTGTCAGGGAGCTGTAAAAATTGACTTGATAAAGTGTTTTTCTCGATTCGACCATCTGGGGGGCTAAAGGGAGAGGAAAAATGAGAAAAATTTAGGTATTTTTAAGTTACGAGTGGGTTATCGGATCTAAATGAATTTTGATATTAAGAAGGACCTCGTGACTCAGAGTTCTTATTTTAAATCCCGACCGGCATTAAGCCTCTGATTTTCCTTTTAAACCAATCTATTGATTCTTAGAATTTTGCTAGAGCTCATACCATATGTGCTCTTGGCTCTTCCGACCTCGTCACAAGTGTCATATGAGCTCTTAGCTATTGTTTTTTTTTTTTCCATTTCTTTCAAATATTTATTGGTAGTAGTAAGATAAAAAAAATTGCAGTGCTGAAGAAAACAGAAATAAATTATTTGTTCTTAAAAGGTTATAGCGTCCAACGGTCTTCTAAACATCATATTCAAATGAATTTTCTTTTATAGTGATTTTTTTTTGTTTTTGCTATCATTTGATACACCTTCCGATGCAAGGGGACTGCTTAAAATACTATAGGTAAATAAGCCACTTGCCCTGACGAACTGCCATAAATAAGAGAGTTGCTCAGATTTAGCTTGATCATGTAGCTTTCTCCATTTTTCGGCTCTCTTTACTCTTTGCTCACAAGTTGACTTTAAGGATATGTAAACAGTCGAGGTACAAGCGTAAAGTACAAAATAATCAAACAACAAGAGGTTTCTTCAATTCTAAAGAAAAAAATATCATGTACATCAACGAAAATAAAATGTCAAGCCATCAAACAGTTCGTGTTAACGAACTGTAGTAAGGAGCGACCCGGCTCAATAGTAACCGATGCTCTAAAACAACGGAATTTTGATACCAATATTTACATAAAAAGAATCACATTTTAATGCTGATTTTAAATATATAAGTTTCATCAAGTTTTGTCTTAACTCTAGAAAGTTACAAGCTTGAGGAAATGTGCCTTATTTTAGAAAATAGGAAGAAACACCCCCTAAAAGTTATAAAATCTTAACGAAAATCACACCATCAGATTCAGCATATCAGAGAATTCTACTGTAGAAGTTCCAAGCTCCTATCTACAAAAACGAGGAATTTTGTTGTTTTTTCCCCCAGGGGTGATAGTATCGACCCAGTGGTCCTAGAATGTAGCGAGAGGGCCCATTCTAACGGAAATTAAAAGTTCTAGTGTCCTGTTTAAGCGACCAAAAAATTGGAGGGCACCGAGGCCCCCTCCTACGCAAGTTTTTCCAAAAAGTCACCGGATCAAAATTTTGAGATAGCCAATCTGTCCAGCTTAGTCAAAAGCCTAATAACTATGTCTACGGAGACGACTTAATCCCCCACAGTCCCCGGGGGAGGGGCTGCAAGTAAACAAACTTTGACCATTGTTTACACATAGCAATGGTTATTGTGGAGTGTGCAGACGTTTTCATGGGGCTTTTTCGCGTTGGGGTGGGGGTCGCGTGGAAGGATCTTTCCTTGGAGGAATTTATCATGAGGGAAGACAATATCCATGAAGGGGGCACTGGATTTTATAGCATTATTTTAAAAAACAATGAGAAAATAAATAAAAAAAAATCAAAGGGAAGGAATGAAAAGCATTAAAAAGTTAAAACGAACATGAAATATTACGTATCTAAGGGGATTCGTCTCCTCCATAATACCTTGCTCTTTACGCTAAAGTAATTTTTGTAATTAAGGGGTCATTCTTAAAGATTAGGGACAAATTTAAGCTTTAATGTAAAGAGCGAGGTATTAACGAGAGGGCGAACCCCCTCATATACGTAATAAAAATACACAAATATAGAAGTTCGTTAGGTACGTGTGTTTATTACTAACAAAAACGTTCGTAAATAAAAATCTAGTTGCATTTTTAAGTAACCAAAAATTGGAGGGCAACTAGGCCTCCTCCCCCAGCCCTTTTCCTTATCGAAATCGTCCGATCAAAACTATGAGAAAGCCATTTAGCAAAAAAAAAGTAATATGCAAATTTTGTTTTTTCATTCATGTGTGGTGAGCCAAAATCAAAACATGCATTTAATTCAAAACATTCAGAAATTAAATATAAATTTTTTTTTTTAACTGGAAGTAAGGAGCGACATGAAAGCTTAAAACGAACAAAAAATTATTTCGTATATGAAAGGGGTTGTCCCATCCTCAACGCCTCACTCTTTACGCTATTTTTTGTATTGTTTTAAAAAGTAGAGTTGTAACAAAGAGTTAAACTTTACCATGAAGAGCGGGGCGTTGAGGAGGGGACAACCTCTTTCATATACGGAATAATTTCTGCTCGTTTTAGTTTTTAATGTCGCTCCTTAGTCGCAGCTAAAAACAGACTTTTTTTTTTATTTGATTTTTATACAAAATTATACGTGACGGAGGACGCCTTATTTCAGCTTTGAAATCAGATATAAATTTTTATTAGTGATGCATACTTTTATTCCAAATTTAGACATTATCCTGTCTTTTTATCCTCTTATCTATTTTTATCCTGTCTTTTCAAGCTGTTTTTTTTGGCAAGTTAAAAGTAATAATAATTGGATTCTGTAGTATTTAAACTAAATCAACTCGAGCAAAATAGCTTCCAAAACGCAGGCCCATGAAGTTAACTGGCAAAAATTTCTACGAACAGTAAAAACATATTTCATTTAAATGCTTTGATTTTACTGTTGCTCTGAAACAAAAATCAAATATTTTCGGTGCGATACAGCAACTGCTCTAATACAGTGGTGTCATTTCACAGAAGTGTAGGGAACGGGTAAGCGTATCAAGCTGAAACTTTTATGAGATATTGAGCAGGATGTTAAACTAAGCTAAGACATTGTATGAATCCATGTCATAAACATGACTTACATGCAACATCTCAGGAACAGCTAAGGGGGTTAGGTTTAAACTTTCAAGGCAAGTTGAGTTGGAATGCTGAACTAAATCTAAAGACACTGATTGGATCCAGATAGTCAGACGGGAGTATCTGCAGTATAGCAGAGATGAGTAGGGGTTGGCTATCTAGTTGAAACGTTCAAGGAATGTTTAGGGGGATGTTGAACTCAATAAAAGAACAACGTGTGCATTCAAGTAGTCAGAAAGGTTTTGCTGTAATATCTCAGGGACATTTAAGGGCATTAAATTGAAAATTCCAAAGAATGTTGAGGGAGCTATCAAACTAAATCAAAACACAATATCTGCATCCAGGCTATAAAAAGAATTTATTTGCAATATCTAAGGAACAGCCAGAAACATTAAGTTGAAACTTTCAAGGCACGTCGAGGGGGGATGTGAGCAAAATTAGAAGAAACTATGTACATACAGGTTGTCAAAAAGGTTTTCGAAAATAAATATGAAAACGTTTTTTCAGCTGGAAGTAAGGAGCAGCATTAAAACTTAAAACGAACAGAAATTATTACCCATATGAGGGGCTCACCTCCTTCTAATACCTTGCTCTTTACGCTAAAGTATTTTTACTAATGTCAACTATTTATTCTACGGCTTTTGTGATTCAGGGGTCATTCTTCATGAATTGGGACAAAATTTCAGATTTAGTGTAAAGAGAAGGGTACTGACGAGGGGGCGAACCCTCTCATATATGTAATAAAAAGATGAGAATAAAAGGTTCTTTTCGTAAGCTAATTTATAAGTTACGTATAAATTTTACTAATAAAAAGATTCGTAAAAAATTATAAGTTCTAGTTGCCTTTTTAATTAACCAAAAAATTGGAGGGCAACTAGGCTTCCTCCCCCACTCTTTTTTTGTCAAAATCATTTGATCAAAATTATGCGAAAGCCATTTAGCGAAAAAAAATAAATATACAAATTTCGTTTTAATTATTCTTCTGCGGAGAGCCAAAATCAAAACATGCATTGATTCAAAAACGTTCAGAAATTAAATAAAAACAAGAGCTAAGAGCTCATATGGCACTTGTGACGAGGCGAGAAGAGCTAAGAGCCAAGAGATCATATGGTATGAGCTCTAACAAAATTCTATGAATCAATAGATTGACTTAAACAGGAAAATAAGAGGCTTAATGCCGGTCAGGATTTAAAATAAGACCTCTGAGTCACGATGTCCTTCTAAATATCAAAATTCATTAAGATCCGATCACCCACTCGTAAGTTACAAATACCTAATTTTTTCTAATTTTTCCTCTCCCTTCAGCCCCAGATGGTCGAATCTGGGAAAACGACTTTATCAAGTCAAATTGTTCAGCTCCCTGACACGCCTACCAATTTTAATCGTCCTAGCACGTCCAGTAGGACCAAACTCGCCAAATCAATGAACCCCACCCCCCAACTCCCCTTCTGTCAATAACGTATCAAGGACATTTGTTTATTCTATCCACCAACCTTCATCCCGATTCCTCCACTCAAAGTGTTTTTCCAAGATTTCCCCTTCAAACTCCCCCCAATGTCAAAAGATCTGGTTGGGATTTGAAATAAGAGCTCTGAGACATGAATTCCTTCTAAAAATCAAATTTCATTAAGATCCGATCATCTATTCGTAAGATAAAAATACCCCAATTTTCACGTTTTCCAAGAATTATGGTTTCCCCCTCCAACTCCCACCAATGTCACAGGATCTGGTAGGAATTTAAAATTAGAACTTTAGAGCACAAGATCCTTCTAAATATCAAATTTCATTAAGATCTGGTCACCCTTTCGTAAGTTACAAATACCTCAATTTTCAAATTAGCCCCCCCCCCCCCAATTCCACCAAAGAGAGCAGATCCGGTCCGGTTATGTCAGTCACGTATCTTAGACAGGTTTCTATTCTTCCCATCCAGTTTTATCCTGATCTCACAGCTTTAAGTATTTTCTAAGATTACCCGTCCCCCCAACTGCCCCCCCCCCAATTACGCTTGATCTGGTTGGGATTTAAAATAAGAGATCTGAGTTACGAGGTCCTTCTAAATATGAAATTTCATGAAGATCCGATCACTTCTTCGTAAGTTAAAAATACGTAGTTTTTTCTTATTTTTCAGAATTAGCCCCCTCCCCAACAGAGCGGATCCGTTCCATTTATGTAAATCACGTATGTAAGACTTCTGCTCTTTTTTTCCCACCAAGTTTCATCCCGATCCCTCCAATCTAAGCGTTTTCCATGATTTTAGGTTCCCCACCCCAAACTTCCCCCAATGTCACCAAATCTGGTCATGATTTAAAATAAGAGGTTTGAGACACGATATCCTTCTAAATATCAAATTTCATTGAGATCCGATCACCCGTTCGTAAGTTAAAAATACCTCTTTTTTCGAATTTTTCAGAATTAACCCCTCCCCCAACCCCCCCAAAGAGAGCGGATCCGTTCCGCTTATGCCAATCATGTATCTAGGACTTGTGCTTATTTTTCCCACCAAGTTTCTTCCCGATCCCTCCACTCTAAGTGTTTTCCAAGTTTTAGGTTTCCCCCTCCCAACTCCCCCCAAATGTCACCAGATCCGGTCGGGTTTAAAATCAGAGCTCTGAGACACGATATCTTTCTAAATATCAAATTTCATTGAGATCCGATCACCCTGTCGTACGTAAAAAATACCTCATTTTTTCTAATTTTTCAGAATTACCCCCCCCCCTAACTACCCAAAAAAGAGTGGATCCGTTCCAGTTATGTCAATCATGTATCTAGGACTTGTGCTTAATATTCCCACCAAGTTTCATCCCGATCCCTCCACTCAAGTTTTTTCCAAGTTTTAGATTTCCCCCTCCCAACCCCCCAACCCCCAATGTCACCAGATCTGGTCAGGATTTAAAATAAGAGCTCTAAGACACCATATCCTTCTAAATATCAAATTTCATTGAGATCCGATCACCCGTTCGTAAGTTAAAAATACCTCATTTTTTTAATTTTTCAGAATTACCCCCCCCCCCCCCAACCACCCCCAAAGAGAGTGGATCCGTTCCGGTTATGTCAATCATGTATCTAGGACTTGTGCCTATTTTCCCCACCAAGTTTCATCCCAATCCCTCCACTCTAAGTGTTTTCCAAGATTTTAGGTTTCCCCCTCCCATATCCCCCCCTCCGATGTCACCAAATCTGGTTGGGATTTTAAATAACAGCTCTGAGACACGATATTCTTCCAAACATCAAATTTCATTAAGATCTGATCAACAGTTCGTAAGTTAAAAATACTTCAATTTTTTCCATTTTTTCTGAACTAACCGGTGCCCCACTCCCCCCCCCCCAGATGGTCAAATTGGTAAAATGACTATTTTTAATTTAAGTTTGTCCCGTCCCTGATACGCCTGCCAAATTTCATCGTCCTAGCCTACCTGGAAGTGCCTAAAGTAGCAAAACCGGGGACGACAGACCGACAGACAGACCGACAGAATTAGCAATTGCTATATGTCACTTGGTTAATATCAAGTGCCATAAAAAACAAGTTGTTTTCAACTGAAAGTAAGGAGCGACATTAAAACTTAAAACGAACAGAAATTACTTCGTATATGAAAGGGGCTGCTTCCTCATCAACGCCCCGCTCTTTGCGCTAAAGTTTTTTACTGTTTTAAAAAGAAGAGTTGAGAGAAATAGTCAAACTTTAGCGTAAAGAGCGGGGCGTTGATGAGGAAGCAGCCCCTTTCATATACGAAGTAATTTCTGTTCGTTTTAAGTTTTAATTTCGCACCTTACTTTCAGTTGAAAAAACTTTTTTTTTTTATTTAATTTTAGCTCAAGGAGAGACGAAGAAGAAATAGTCTGTTTAATAATAGAACAAATGTGGGCCTCCCATTCCAAATTGCTGATCAGTGTAAACGCTAATTTGAGTCTTAACCTTGGAGGCTATTGGAGTCTTAAACCATGGCTTTGATTTAAGAAAACTAAAGGTCAAAATATTAGATTTTTAGAATTTTATTTTATTTTTGACAGGACTGCTTCACTTGCGACGTCTTCGAGAATTCCGATTGCACAGCTCTGAATATTTTTTTCTGTACCTTTTGAGCAATTACACATCATTCACAAACTTCCATGGATCGGCGGATTCATTAGCAAGATTGTTGATCATTATCAGAAATAGTAAAGGACCTAAAAATGTACCCTGTGGAACTCCGCTAGAAATCAGAGTAAATAAGAATAAACATTTTTATACTTAACAACTTGACTTTTATTTGACAGAAAAGGTGCAATGATACTAACTTGAAAATGAATTACTTTTAATTCATTCAACAATTTCTCAACTAAAATGATTGTGACCAACAAGTTCAAAAGCCTCCTGGATGTCAATCAAAGGAGATTGAGCCAGGTATCTAGCTCGTCAAGTAGTCAAACAGTTCGTGGTAACGAACTGTAGTAAGGAGCGACCCGGCTCAATAGTAACCAAAACTCTAAAAAATTGAATTTTGATATCAATAGCTACACCGAAAGAATCGCATTTTAATGCTGTCATGGGGATCTGTCATGGGGGAAGAAAAATTCAAGGAAAAGGGCGCATGATTTTCTAGCATTACTATAAGAAAACAATGAAAAATAAACATGAACACGTTTTTCAAATGAAAGGAAGGAGTAGCATTGAAACTTAAAACAAACAGAGATTATTACACATATGAGGAGTTCCAAAAATACTTTAGCATAAAGAGCGAGGTATTTAGGAGGAGGTAAATACCTCGCTCTTTATGCTAAAGTATTTTTAGTAATTTCAACTATTTATTCTACGGCCTTTCTGATTCAGGGGTCATTCTAAAAGAATCGGGACAAAACTTAAGATTTAGTGTAAAGAGCGAGGTATTAACGAGGATACAAACCCCCTTTTGTACATAATAAAAATATAAGATTATGAAAGTTTGTTACGTAAGTTGCTAATTTATAAGTTACGTATATTTTTTACTAATAAAAACGTTCGTTATTTAAAAGTTCTAGTTGCCTTTTTAAGCAACCGAAAAATTGGAGGGCAACTAGGCCTCCTTCTCCACCCCTTATTTCTCAAAATCATCCGATCAAAACTAAGAGAAAGCCATTTAGCTAAAAAAAAAATAATATACAAATTTTATTTTAATAATTTATGTGCGGAGAGCCAAAACCAAACATGCATTAATTCAAAAACGTTCAGAAATTAAATTAAAAAAACTAATTTTTTTAGCTGAAAGTAAGGAGCGACATTAAAACTTAAAACGAACAGAAATTACTCCGTATATAAAATGGGTTGTCCCCTCCGCAATCCCTCGCTCTTTACGCTAAAGTTTGACTCTTTGCCACAATTCTACTTTTTAAAACAATTAAAAGCTTTAGCGTAATTAGCGAGGGATTGCGGAGGGGACAACCCATTTTATATACGGAGTAATTTCTGTTCGTTTTAAGTTTTAATGTCGCTCCTTACTTTCAGCTAAAAAAATTAGTTTTTTTCATTTAAATTATATACAGTATCGAAGAGACTGACCAGGTAATGTGTCGCTGATAAACCTTTCATCCTTCCGAATTACTGTTCATCTAAAAGCTCAAGGATCGTCTCTTTAAGCGAATTTGCTTCGAAGCTCTCATATAGTTTAGAGAATATCGGTGTTAAGGTAATTGATCGGACCCCATAGAAATCTAAATTAACCCCTGTCTTACGTATGGGCGAAACGTACCCTTTTTTCCAATACATAGGGAACGAGCCACTTCTAGTTATTATGTTAAAAATATTTGATAAAGGTTTTGATAGTTTATAAGGAAATGCTTTTGTTAAATCAATCGGAATATCAAGGGGGCATATTGAAGTTCTCTTTCCTTTAGGTATTTTGCCTCAACATCAACAAGTTGTATTACTGGGATATCCTGGTCTGGTGCTAGAGGGAAGAGAATATTTCTTAAGAGAGGAGGGAGGATTTTTACAATAGCGGTGAGGTGTCTATCTAGGGAATTAGCCGCAGTTTCAGGGGTGACATCAAGATTAAGTTCGACCTTTTTAACTGTTTCAACAAGCACTTTCTTGACTGTGTTATACCCCTGCTTCGGTCGTACTTTAAAGACTTCGCTTACTCTATTACGGTAGAACCTTTCCAAATCTGTTTTCTTAGAGATTTTCTTAGTAGATTAACTTCCTCACTTTTTCATTGATGAAACAGTCTTAATTTTTATCAGATAATGTATCATTTATACCTGGCTTGTCATAAGATCATCTTTTCTTTTTCACCTCTGGAAAATGGGGTAAATAATTATTGATGTTTTTCTTGGAAAATTTTGCCTTTCTTATTCGATTCGTCGGCAGCGAGTACAATAATTGATCTATACCTAAATTAATCGAGTTTATACTTGTGGATATGATCTTGTATCGGATTTAGCGAAAGCGTAAAATGGCAACTGCCACCAAGTGGGGGAGGGAATTGGGTCTTTGATAGAATTCAAGCATATTTGTGCAAATAACGTGAAGGGAAGTACCGCCTTTTGTTGTTGGGATATTAGCCATTTGTTTTAAGTTAACTTCCCAGCAAGAATAACTCGTGTTTAGTTTATTTCTATCCCAAGTTAGTAGGATCCTAGTATTAGGATGTTTAGATTGAGGGTAATCAAGTGATACATGTGATTTTTCCAAAAAACCTTCACGCTGCTCCGGGTTTTGGCCGGATGAATAATAAAAACAACCATCGATGATATTAATTAATTGGCGTGGTAAAACTTTCGGTTTAACTCTAATACAAATTATTTTGTCATACTCATTTATTCTTTAACTTATGGAACTTTAACTTCCCTTGGCAAAAAATTATCACGACAAAAAAATCATTACCCCTCTGCCCTTTTTACAAAGGTAGTGATCATGTGGGTAAAGTTTAACAAACTTATTCAAATAAGCCATCTTCAGAGTATCCAGGTTTTGGGACTGAACCTCGGTTATGCAAATTTAATCTAATGCTAGTTTATTCACCGTAATTCCAAGCTCAACCAATTTTTCAAAATTAAGGCTTTCTGCATTACTTAATGACAAACGGGGAAAATAGTTAAGTACTTTATTTTTCTTATATTTACTACTATGAGTACCAAAAACACCCGTTGGCAAACAATTTGAAATAGGAGTTTGAGGCGAGGACGATTATGGACAGTTTCTCTGGATGGCTGGGGTTTATAATATTTGGCTGAGACGGGGAAACTATGGGTAGGCTCGAACCAGCATTAGGAGTTGTAGTATCCCCTGTACACCATGTCATATTGAGGGCTCTACAGTAGGGGACAAATCTATTGGACATGAAGATCAATACTTTGGGGGAAACGTGGGGAAAAAAGATGGCAGGGGTAATTTTGAAAAGAAGTCGAAAGTCACTGCTCGGAGAGAAAAGAGATAAACTGATTCTTCTTTTGCCAGCGCCAGTTTCCACCCTGGCGTCATTTTTGGTATATTCAATAAAAAAAACTATCACTAGATTGATGCCAATCACTAGACTCGACTTATTAGATTGAAATCTTCAGGGAACGTTTAGGGTGATGTTGAACCAAATCAAAACGCTGTATGTGTATTCTAGTTGCCAAAAGAGCGTATCTAGTAACGGCTAGGAACTAGGAACGGCTAAGAGCATGAATTTGAAACTCACTGGAAATATTAAAAGGATGTTGAGGTATTGACTAGATTTTAAATATTTTATTTGTGGGTACAAATGTAAGTTTATCAAGGATATTAAATTTTTGAAGAAAAGTGGTTGTGTCGATTCTTAGAGAAAAATATCGTCTTTTAATGTTTATGTTCTGATATTTCAGGTCATAAAAATGCCACAATTAAAGGCTGAAAGCCAAGGGAGGGAAAAAATCTGCTTGTATTAATTCTTGACGTCACATTTTTACATTGTACACAACAAATCAGTTGAAAACTATTCATCTAAACAAATCAGCAATAATAAAAATATAACTCCAGAAAATTCTTATAATTAAATGGTTGGTAATTATTTATCCAAATTCAAGGTTATAACATAATGGAAGTTAATTATTTATCCAAATTCAAGGTTATAACGTAATGGAAGTCAGGATGGCGTCAGCCCTTTGGAAGGCCTTAAAAAATTTATAAATTTTTTTCTAAAATTTATATAGCAAGCCTAAATCTTGCTTCTTAAGCAGACAAACTGGAAAAAAATTGAAATATTCTTTTTACTAACGATTGAATAAACAACTTATGTTAAAAACGATCAGATGTTGATTATAAAAGTCGCTTTTTCCAGAAATGCTTTTTTGATGTTTCCAGGAATGAATACCATTATATATTAAATAGTAAGTCAATTTTCATTAGTTTTTTCTGTAATCTTTGTTATTATAGTGATTCCCTTATTTTTTCTTGTTCATGTTATGACAAATAAAATCAAACAGCTCGAAATAAAAACTGAAACCATATTATTACTTTACAGCTATTACAACCAATCAGTGAAACCATAATAGTCGAGTTTATTGAAAAGAACTAATTAAACTTGACTGACCACTTAAAATGTGGCCGTATGATATACGGTATTCATTCCTGGAAGTCTCAGTAGTTTTGGATTCTTTAAAGTTATAAAAAAATTAAAAATACATTTTGCTAGCCGCAAAACTGATGGACTTGACTGATAGATATGACAGTTTACAAAGGATATTGATCCAATATATTCTATATAGCCAAGCGATATAGTGGCTATTGTATGAAAAGCCTTCTGAGGCAGGATGCAGTTCAGTTCAGTTCAGCACAAATGATGACAAGTTTAAATTTGACTCGATTGTTGATTGTAATTTTTGTTCGTGTTGCATCTCAATTATTTGTATTGATGGAGATCTTTGTTCGTTATAAGCCTGAGTAAGTATTTGACTTCATTTGTGCTGGTCTTTAGTTTATTGCTTTGGTCTGACTTTATTTCGTTCGCTAGTAATGAATGTGCTCATGTAGATAAGCTCCATAAGGTAAATTGCTGCTTTAAGGTAAAATCGCCATTACCATCGTTTTTAAATGATAATTTTACTGGTAAGGTGGATTCTGATCATGCCAAAAACGAGGTCAAAGTAGTTTCAGTAGCTGTTTTGCGATGCCCTAAATGATCAACTGTTAAGATATAGCGTTTATTTTCAATTCAAAAAAAATTAACTTCTGGACTAATTTAGACTGATTGCTAATGTTTTTTTGTTATTTTTGTTCTAGTAATTTTGTTCGTGTGACTTTTCTCGTGTTTGTTTGAGTCGATATTGTACAACTTGAATGTAATTTCATTTTTTAGCTCAAAAATGCAGCCGCTAACGTCTTGCGAGAAACTTGGCTTATATACAAACATACAAAACTGGTCAAAAGGGTAAATCATGGGAAAGTTCGGACTCACCAGCGGAAATTTCTAATGGCAATATATTCGTAAGTATTTCTAGCTTTTTAAACGCCGTATTACCAAGGGTTACCTCTGGCTGAACTAGGAGTGTTTGTAAAACAAAAAATCCCATTTCAAACATCTGCTGGTGGTGACAAAACAGCTCACGTGGCACCAAGGAATTGGTTTTGACTGTTTTGTGTCCCTGTGACTGCCAAAGCCAAATGTGATGACCAAGGCCAACGACGTTGCCAAATGTGCAAAATAATTTCAAGATATGTAGCTATTACCCTTAAAATGTTTAACAGTTACTAAATATCAATGACAAGAAAAAGTGTTCCGCCTGTGGCTCAACAGCGCTGTTTTGCGCTATACCGCGAATGTAAGGTGATATTCAGTAGACAGGTCTAAAGAAATAGTAGAAGTATTACTCCCTTTTAGATCAATGTCATATCCTGATAAAAGAAAATGTGCAGCTGGGAGGCCAATAGTACACCTCGTCACCAGTTCAGTGGGGCTTGAGTGGTGTGAAAGCCTAAATTTAATATAGATAAATTTATATTGTAGGTTAAAACTGAAACGGATGGAAATTCAAAGACAAAATGACGAACATATACAAACTTTAATAAATAAGAAAATGTTATATCAATAAAGACGGAACGATACAAAGCCGTTTTCTACAACTCTCCTAAATTGAAACCAAGACTTATAGCCATAGCCTCACATAGCCAAAATACTAAGAGGAATAACAGTTTTTTGAAGTATCAGTGCCTCATCCTAGCTAAGAGATGGTTATGTACCCAGTATTTTTATTTTGTGGGGGAATGTCAAATACAGTAAGGCCATTCTTTTAGTTTTTTAGCAGTTACATAACCCAAAAGGTATTTTTACGTAATATTTCAAATATAAAAGGGTACAAGAGGCCTTTCTCACCGCAAAAGGCTCTTAAAATTTACTTATTATTTTAACCCAAACATTCTGTAAAAAAAAAGATAAAAATTAAAAAAATGGAAAAGTCTGAATATTCTGAATGTTATGTGGAAAAAAAAATACTTGAATATTCTGCATATGCTTATTAACTGAAAAACAAAGATTCCAATTTTTCACTTTTCACGATTGTACGAGAATATCGTTAACCAACCCCACTGTACATTGAGTATTATTTAGCACACTTACTCATAAATGATATTTATCTCCGCAACGTTCACATTCACGATGTAGAAGAATAGACGGCGGAAAGTGTTTGCCCTTTTGAAAAAATATCAGTGTTGGTGAATTTGTGAATTTGACATTATCTGTAATTTAAGCGTTTCTTCTGTACTTTAGAATAACTGCTTCTCATAGAAAGCTGTCCACTAAAAACGAAGTTGAACTGGACATCATAAAAACGATTGTAGAAAGTGATAAATAAAAGGGCGAAGTGCATGACGACTCTCGTATCTACGAACAGTTTTGCTTTCATTGGAAAATAATCATGTATTCCGAGAGAACAAAGTGCTGTTTCAAGGGCCGAGACCAAGAGTTCAGGATATCACAGACATCAATAGTTCCTAAATCATGACATCCTGAAATGGAAAAAGGCATTAAATAAATATTTCTGCTTCTTGTGCATTTCTTAAACAGGGCCAAGCAATTGTGGATTTTTATTTCATGCTATTTCTTTTTATTTTAATGTCTTTCTAAATATTCACCCCTTATTTTCAGATGAAAGAACTATTTTTTATATTTAATCAAACAGTTCGGTTTAATCAAATCACACCATCAGATTCAGCGTATCAGAGAACCCTATTGTAGAAGTTTCAAGCTCCTATCTCCAAAAATGTGGAATTTTGTATTTTTTTTGCCAGAAGGCAGATGACGGATGAGTGTTTATTTGTTTGTTTTTTTTTTGTTTTTTTTTCAAGAGTGATCGTATCGACCCAGTGGTCCTATAATGTTGCAAGAGGGCTCATTCTAACGGAAATGAAAAGTTCTAGTGCCCTTTTTAAGTGACCAAAAAGATTGAAGGGCTCCTAGGCCCCCTCCCACGCTAATTATTTTCCCAAAGTCAATGGATCAAAATTCTGAGATACCCATTTTTTTCAGAGTAGTCGAAAAACCTTATAACCATGTCTTTGGGGACGATTTACTCCCCCACAGTCCCCGTGGGAGGGGCTACAAGTTACAAACTTTGACCAGTGCTTACATATAGTAATGGGCATTGGGAAGTGTACAGACGTTTTCAAAGGGATTTTTTGGGTGAGTGAGGGGTTGAGAAGAGGGGTATATGTTGGGGGAACTTTCCATCGAGGAATTTGTCATGCGAGAAGAAAATTTCCATGAAGGCAGCGTTTTCTAGCATTATTTAAAAAAAAAAAAAACATGAAAAAATAAATATGAAAAAAAAATTCCACTGGAAGTAAGTAGCTGCTATAAAACTTAAAATGAACAAAAATTATTATGCTTAGGAGGGGCTCACCTTCTCCTAATGCCTCGCTCTTTACGCTAAAGTATTTTTAAGAATTTCAACTATTTATTCTATGGCTTTTGTGATTCAGGGATCATTCTTAATGAATTGGGACAAAATTTAAGCTTTATTGTAAAGAGCGAGGTACTAACGAGGGGGTGAACCCCCTCATATGTTAATAAAAACATGAGAATACAAAAGTTCGTTACGTAAGCTAATTTATAAGTTACGTATACCTTTTACTAATAAAAACATTCGTAAAAAATTAAAACTTCTAGTTGCCTTTTAAGTAACCAAAAATCGGAGGGTAACTAGGCTTCTCCCCTCCCGCTCCTTTTTTCTCAAAATCATTCGATCAAAACTATGAGAAAGCCATTTAGCCAAAAAAATAAATATGCAAATTTCGTTTTAATTATTCCTCTGCGGAGAGCCAAAATCAAAACATGCATTGATTCAAAAACGTTTGAAAAATAAAAAAAACAAGTTTTTTTAACTGAAAGTAAGGAGCGACATTAAAACTTACTTCGAACAGAAATTGTTTCGTATATGAAAGGGGCTGCTTCCTCATCAACGCCCCCCTCTTTATGCTAAAGTTTTTCACTGTTTTAAAAAGTAGAGTTAAGAGAAAGAGTCAAACTTTAGTGGAAAGAGCGGGGCGTTGATGAGGAAGCAGCCCCTTTCATATACGAAGTAATTTCTGTTCGAAGTAAGTTTTAATGTCGCTCCTTACTTTCAGTTTAAAAAAAACTTGTTTTTTTATTTAATACACCTAAAGAATCAGCTTTTTATAGCTATTCCAGGTATAAAAAATTCATCAAGTTTATTGCTACCTATCAAAAAGCTAAGAGCCTCAGAAAATTTGTCTGATTTCAAAAAAGGTGGGTAACACTTCCAAAAAGAAAAGCAATTTTAATGAAAATCACACCATCAATTTCTGCATATCAGAGGATTCTATGCTAAGGTTTCAAGCTCCTATATACAAAAATGTGGAATTTCATATTTTTTGCCAGAACTAAGTCACGGCTGTGTGCTCAAGGGGTGATTACACCATCAAATTCAGCACATCAGATGATGTCTATGCTGAGGTTTCAAGTTCCTGGGAGAATTTTTCACTGGCAGAATTATTCCGTGGGGAGAAAATTTTGCTATTGGAATTTTGCAGGGAAGATCTTCCACGGAGGAGGTGGGAATTCCACGGCATGATTTATAAATGATCTAAAGTTGAATAAAAACAATTTTTTCTTCTGAAATTAAGTAGTAAAATTAAAATTCAAAATAAACAGAAACTATTCTATACATGAGGCTTCCTGCTCCTCCTCAATACTTCGCTCGTTACCCTCCTAAGGGTTTTAGTGCTTTAATAAGGCTCTTATCTCAATTCAACGCCTCGTCTGCTTCAGCAGACAAAAACTCATATTTTAGAGTAAAGATTGAGGAGTTGAGAAGGGGATAGCCTCCCTTATGTACAGAATAATGTGTGTTCATTTTGAAATTTAATATTTCTCTTACTTTCAGTTGAAAAAAAAGTTGTTTTTTATATCTAGTAGTAGGAAGCGCAGTAGTGTGTGGGCGCAATGTATTATTTTTTAGACAAGAGCGCTTAGTATAGAAAGAGCTGTAGAAACTTCGAAAGAGGCTCAATTCATTGGAATTTGAAAGTTCTAGTGCCCTTTTTAATACAATAGTCAAAAGTTATTGGAGGGCAACCACGCCCTTCCCTACGCCCATCATTTCCCCAAACACATCCAAGCACTTTACTGAAAAAAAACAAATAACCGGAAAAAAAATAACAAATGACCGTGGATTGTCAGTTTAATGTACACATATTGATATTTGTTCCTTACAGTTTAATAGTTCTTTATTAAAGTCACAAAAGTGAAAACATTCAAGATGTATTTTCTTTTCAGTAAAACAATATTCTGTTCTTGAGAAGGCATGGGGGATGTCAGCCCTAATTCATGTTACTTTTTGCTAGTTTTTGAGTTTGACTAAATTATTTATTGTAATTTCTGTTCGTTTTGGGTTATTGGGGGTGATTTGTGGTATTTTTACCCTTGGAAGATTATTTGACTTTATTTTTGCTCTTTTTCGGTTTAACGGCGCTTTTTTTGGAAAACTTGTTTTGCGGGAAAAGTTTTTAAAATTACTTTAATGATAAATCATCGGATTTAACAGAAACGTTTATGCAAATTCAGCGTTTCATTGAGTTGTAGATTTCTTAAAATTGTAGCTGCAGGTTTTTTCGTGGCATTTTGCCTGTTTTCCGGTATTATTTCGGTTCACTTGACCTTTGCTTTGGTAGCCTCGAGAAATAGAAAGTATGAAATGATAAAAGTCAATATCAAACAGTTCGTGGTAACGAACTGTAGTAAGGAGCGACCCGAAACTCTAGTAATAGTAACCAAAACTCTAAAAATTGAATTTTGATATCAATAGCTACATCAAAAGAATCGCATTTTAATGCTGATTTTAAATATATAAGTTTCATCAAGTTAAGTCTTACCCATCAAAAGTTACGAGCCTGAGAAAATTTGCCTTATTTAGGAAAATAGGGGGAAACATCCCCTAAAAGTCGGAGGATCTTAACGAAAATGACACCATCAGATTCAGCGTATCAGAGAACCGTATTGCAGAAGTTTCAAGCTCCTATCTACAAAAATGTGGACAATCTCCACAATCCCTCGCTCTTTACGCTAAAGTTTGACTCTTTGCCACAATTCTACTTTTTAAAACAATTACAAGCTTTAGCGTAAAGAGCGAGGGATTGCGGAGGGGACAACCCATTTCATATACGGAGTAATTTTTGTTCGTTTTAAGTTTTAATGTCGCTCCTTACTTTCAGCTAAAAAAATTAGTTTTTTTTTTATTTAATCTCACAATAGAACCCAAATGTGCTTTATAGATGTTGGAACATTTGGACGGAAAAGACAATTTTACATTTTTTTCACGGGGGGGAGATTACCGCTTGAGGGGTACTGATGGTAACTTAGAAGTGCAAAATAAATCCCCTCTGAAATTTCTTGCTCTTGGAATCTGCAAGGAGATAGAAATAGGTTTTTTCCCGATATTTGGAAAATGTGCCTATCATCGCATGATAAACATCAGTAGTAGGCTCACTCGTTATGGTCTCGAAAGAAAATATAAAAATTGGTTTTTTACTCTCCTTTAAGTTTTGTAATTTTTTCATTTGTCCACTTGTCACAATATTTGAGGGCTGGTGCATAATGAATAAAGATTTTGGGAATAAAATCTAATATTGTAACTTGTTACTCAGATTTTGTTCAAATAAGTATCCAAATTTTAATATCAGTAATGGTTATAATTGATAATAATGAAAGCGATTTTTTTTAACCCACTATAAAAAAACAAGAAAAGTAAAATAAAGAATAGCAAAAAGATATTTGCTAATCATGAAATAATTCATTCCAATTAAGTAATGAATTACTTAGTGTCCCAAACAAACAGATGTAAACTGATTTCTTCATAGTAAGGAATCATAAAATCAGCTATAATCAAGATATGCTATCTGAAGACGAAAAATTCAAACTCTTTTGCCATCATTACCAATTTGAAATTAAGCTATTTGAAATGTTTTTTGCTGCCTTTTTTAACTTGAAACATGGTATGAAACATGAATAAATGTCATCTACCATTTTAATCAGAAGTATTTTGCAATTTTTTTTTTCTTGTCTCATTCTTTTATGATTGTTTTGCATTGTTAAATTTGATAAGCCTGACAATTTTTTGGCACCCCTTGCAAACATGAATCTGTTTAATGGTCCTTAAAAAAGGAGATGAGTTTCGGAGGGCAGTTTTAAAGTAACTGAGTTTATCTCGGAAAACAAGACAGTATAAGATAATGGAATTTCCTTTTACTCTTTCATATCAACAAGAGCTGGAAATATCATGGGATTTTAACAGCATTTAGTTGCGGTATTTTGACATAGAGATAGCTAGGAAAATAAAATGAAGACATATATTGTACCTTGTGCTCATGGGTGCCCATAAGCTGAATTTTAGGAGGGGGACTTACCTGGTCTAATCAGCACTTCCAATGCTGTATAATAAGAAATCACAGAACAAAAATATTATGGGCAGCGCAACAGCGCTGCCTATAATATTGAGCGATGTGAGCACAATTTATGTTTCTTTTACCAGGGCACATGTTATAAAAAGAAATGTCGAAGAAACTTCAAAAGGAGCTCATTCGATAGAAAATTGAGAAGGCTTGTGCCCTTTTTAATAGTCAAAAGTAATCGAATGGCAGCCAGTGCCAATCCCCCACGCCAATCATTTCGCCAAACACATCCAAACAAAAATTTTGAGACCGCCATTTGGTTCAGTGTAGTTTACAGATCTGAAAATTATTAATTTGGGGAATAACCCCCTCCCCCAGCCCTTAGGGCAAGGGTCGTAAGTCATGCCCTATGGGGACATAAAGCTTTATAAAGAAGGGTGGTCGTATAAACCTCGGAAGGAGCTTATTGGATTGGTAATCAGAAGTTCTATTGGCATTCTTAGCAGTCAAAAGTAATTGGAGGTCAACCATCACCCTTCCCCCTACTCTAATCATTTCTCCAAACACATCCAATCAAAATATTTAGATAGGGATTTTGTTCAGCGTAGTTAAAAGGTCCAGAAATTATGTCTTTGGGGATGAAATCCCCCCCTTAGCTCTCAGGGCAAGAACAGACTTGTAAGTTACGCCTTAAGGCATATAAGGTTTTATCATAAAGACCAGAACAGACCAGAACAGAGAGACTAGAAAGACATGAGCATAATTTGCGCTTTACTGAAAAAAAAAAGTTTTAAATGTTTTCACTTTCTTTTACTTAAATAAATAAAAAAATTAAGACTTTAAGGAATAAATATCAATATATGTATATTAAACTGACAATCCAAAGCCTTTTTTCAGTAAAGCCTAAATTGTGTTTTGGTCTTGAGAAGGCATGGGAGTTGTCAGCCTTACTTGCGTTAGTTTTTGCTCGTTTTTAGTTTGACTTGGCTATTAATTCTAATTTCTTATCGTTTTGAGTTTGATCTATTTGCTGATGGTGATTAGTGGTAGTTTTACGCTTTGAACATTATTTGACTTTATTTATGCCCATTTTTTGGCTTAATGGAGCTCTTTACTTTTCTTTGAAAAACTTGTTTTGTGGAAAAAGTGTTTTAATTAATACAAATATAAGGCAGCATCCTTCAGCCAGGGGGGCTTCAGACCCGCTGCCCCCCCCTTATGGGTGTCCATGCTTGTACTTGGTTCAATGGAATAAAGGTTAGGGTGTTTATGTCGAAGAATATATACGCCTATCTATTGGGAAAATATAATATCATGGAATTTCTTGTGCAAAATATGTTTTAGTGGCAAAAGGGCCACCTAGGGAGTTTTAAGGAGGGTCAGGTTGTCCTCTAGTGATTTCTTGTCCCTAAAAATGGTATTGCATTTTTCAATTTTCAACTTGATAAACTCCGCCCTATTTTCATGACTATCTTTTTGTATAATGAGCTCAGGGGAGCAAAACGACAAGTGAATTGGTCTTTGATCAATTGAAGACTAAGTTTTGCTGTGTTGACAATAAAAAATATGAAACCTCATATTTTTGTAGATAGAGGCTTGATACCTTTAGTCAAGGAATCTCCGACACTTTTAGGTTGATGGCGTCATTTTCCCTAGCATTCCCCTCTCTTTCGGGGGGCATATCGACTTGCTTCTTAAAATACAAATATTTTCTTATGATAATAGATTTTGCTGGGTAGTTGTGAAATTGACCCATAGCCTTATATTCCATTTCGATTAAAGCTGCCTTCTTGAAATTTGTATCTAATACTATTTGAAGGATCAAGGGTGTGCCTAAAATCAGAAAGAGTTGAAGAGCTCAGGATCTCGAGCACCACTAAATTTTTTTTTCTAAATTATTTTATCCTTTAATTGTAAAATTAATTTATACAAGAATTTCACCACATTTTTTTCATCGTTTCATTATAGACATTACTTTTTAAAATTTATTTTGTAAATAAATTATTTTTGTAAAAATTATCTAGGGCCTTTGGCCCTTGTGAATGGTATCGCTTCTATTTCCTTTCTTTAGAGACATAGGGAGCCCCCTGTTTAGTAGTAATCACACTATTATATGATCCTAGCTAAATAGTTAGGACGCTAGACTAGGAATTTTGTGTCCGAAAGAACAGAAGTTCGAGTCCTCGTGTCACAGGTTATTTGGTTTGGAATGGAATGAGTGGTGTGAGTGAGCTCACCCAGAGTCAACCTAGTTCTAAATGGGTGCCTAGAGAAGCCTGGGGAGGGTAAACAGTAGGGGCGTGCGAAAGTACAGGATGAATGGATCTTCAAAGTTCTCTTTTGTCATATGTTCTTTATAATAGAACGAGTTTATCAAGGCAATAATACATGATAGTATATAATCTTTGCTGAAGCTATGCAAGTAAACTCACACTAACTACTTTAAAAACCCTGATTTGCTGATTTTGCTGGAAATAAATCCTATTTTGACAGATTTTCTTGAAGCCCTGATTTTGGACCTCTTGTAAAGGTAACATTATACTTGAACGCAACGAGCTCAGACAACCTTCGATGCGAAGTGCGGTAAAAATTGAGAAATGCCTGTGAGACAGGTCTTGTTCTAAAATACTAAAGTTGCAGATTTAGCTTCAAAACTAATTTGATTCAGAAACCCTGAAACTCTAAGTATAGATTAAATTGAATATTATTTGTAAAATACGTAGCCTACTTATTGTATTTGCCTTCTGGGCTTCTATTACTTCTTGCACTTTGATTTTGGATTTTATTATTATAATTTCAGCCTTCTCAATCCTTTGATACAGTATATGGTCTGAGTCCAAAGACATTTTCGGAATTTGCAAGCTAAGACTGTCTTTTACTTTCGATTCCTAGTGTGGAACATTAGGATTATATTTTAACTAGCTGTTGGGGTGGTGCTTTGCGCCACTCCAACACCTAGTTGGTGGGGGCGCTTCGGAAACCCACCCCCCAAGCCCCCCCCCCCCGCGCGCCTAAGTTGTTACGCGCCATATTAGTTACGCGCCATTGTAGTTGTGTCCCCATGTCCCACCTGTGAATATATATATATATATATATATATATATATATATATATATATATATATATATATATATATATATGTATATATATATATATATATATATATATGTTTTTAATTACGTAAAACTTGCGAATATACAACATTCTTCGCTGTCCCATTGTCTGTGCATATAAATAGATTGTCAGGTTTACCGACTCTTGAACATGCAACATATAATTGCCCATGGGAAAAACAATCCGTATTCAGATCTATACCTCATTATTCTATTGATTGCCCTTGAGCTTCGTTGATGGTGATTGCTAATCGAACATTCCCTGTGTCCCCGTCGTCATTTATATATCCCCCCTGTGCCCCCGGCGTCCCCCTTGTAGTTGTGTCCCTGTGTCCCGGTCGTCATTTATTCGCAAGTTTTACGTAGTTAAAAACATATATATATATATATATATATATATATATATATATATATATATATATATATATATATATATATATATATATATATATATATATATATATATATATATATATATATATATTTATTCACAGGTGGGACACAGGGACACAACCACAATGGCGGGTAACTAATATGGCGCGTAATGACTTACGCGCGCGTGGGGGCTTGGGGGTTGCGCGAAGTGCCACTATATATATATGTATATATATATATATATATATATATATATATATATATATATATATATATATATATATATATATATATATAATATAGATTATGTATATTATTTGGATTATTATATTCAGTTAATAACAATGTGCTAGCTTTTCCGCGCGTCATAATAGACCCATTAGATGAGCTTATTGGATTTGAGATTTGTAATTTGACTATCCAATAATGGAAATCCCTTCCAATTATTGATATCTAATTGCCTCTATAGACTGTAGACATAGAATTAACTAGTGAATTGTCAGTGAAAATTTTAAGGTTCACGACAAACTGAATTCAGTTAAAAGAATCGAAAATAAAATTATAAAAAAAAATCAAATGAATCAGTACCTATAAATTAAATGAAGGGAAAACTAGTGAATAACAAAATTAGTGACAATAATGTTTGAAAAAAAAAACGCATGCCAGGATCAAAGTACTCCTTATGAATCCCTTTTAAATGGAGAATAACTGAGAACGAGAATTAAGCCTTTTGTTATTTAAAGGCTTTTCTTATTAGTATTTGAACAGCAAAAAATTTATCAGGAATTTAATTTAATTGAGCTACTTTAAAATCTACATGCAAAGGTCAGTCACGAAATAAAAGGGGCTTTTGAAACTGAGGCCTTTCCCTTTTATAAACACTTATATTGATATTACTCCAAGGGGAGAATCCAAGGGCTTCCTTGTTATTTTTAGAGTTCTTTGTAGGAAACGTGCTTTCTGTATACTTTCATGATGTCAGCCAAAGGTTATTTATTTTGACCTTTTATATGTTGCGTGATATAATGCCCAAACTCTAGACACACCGTTATTTTTTTTTCTAGTGTTTCACTTTAGTGGATTCAAAAGCTCCTAGGTGATGGTTCTATTTTGTTTTACTATTGATGTTTTTTGTTCACCCGTAGTTTGGTATTCTTCATACAAACAACTGCTTTTCATGCAAAGAAAAGAATTTTGGGTGGCTGTATTTTAATTAATACAGGGTTCGGTGAAGGAAACAATCGTGAGAGACAGGTTTTACGTGAAAAGCAATCGTTTTTTACAGGAAATAACCTTTATCTTTATATCATAAGAAAAATATATTTCCATCCCTATTATTTTTCTATGGCTCACGAAAATTACGGTTCAATCATGCTTTTAGGGCTATAACGAAAGAAAGGTTGAGATGGCTAGGGCACGTTCTGCATAAGAAGGACGACAGATTGCCAAAGATCTTCCTTTTCCGCCAACAATCTTGATCTAAACGGGAAGTAGGTCGTCCTCCTTTGGGGTAGGAGGATATCGTAAGGAAAGATTTAAGGGAAATAGGAACTTCCTGCGGGGCTCTATAGAAGGAGTCTTTGAGAAGATTGGGATTGAGGAGGAGCGCGCGTAGCTGCGTTGGCCTCAGGTGGCTTACTGCTGAGGTGAGTTGTTGGTAGTAGTATTAGCACTAGTGTTCTATAATGAAGATTAAAAATATCATATTTCAAATGATAATTTAGACTTCACGCTCAGATTTTTGTGTTTTTGCTGAGAGTGCTATTCATTTTTCTTCTATGACACATGCCTATATTAATTTATCTTTAGTTTTTTTTTTTTTAAGATTACGGAAAGTGAAGATGGACCAGCGGAAACTGATGGACAATGCAAATACAATTACAGATATTTCAAAGGTAATTATGACAATAAATAAAATAGTATTATGCTCTGCATTATACTGTTATACCCTGTATGGTACTGGTAAAACAATACTGTATTGTATAATGGTACCCTGTAATTATTAGAGCGAGAGATAGAGATCAATGCAACTACTAGCAAAACGAACATTTTGCCCTCCAGGGAAGGCGATGCATTTTGGAATGGAGGGTAGGGGGTATCACAATTCTTCAACACCGCGCTCATGATAAACTATCAACTCAAGAAATTGAACTGAAGAAGGAATAAACGTAGAACTAGACGCTGAATGCAATTACAACCTAATGTCATTGAATGCAATGACAATCTGGTGTCAACCTGAATGCAATGACGTTTTTAGGGGGATTTTGTTGGGCTATATGGACTTGTATGTAACAGCATTAAAATCAGTACATTGTCTGAATAAATCTTAACAAAAAAAGGTCTGTAAATAAAAGGTGAACTATTTTTAGTTGTAATCATGACATCGAGCTTTTTTTCAAGCCATACTGCATTCCACGAACTAATACCGTAATTAGTGTAAGCTTCCTAAGGTTAAAATGGGAATTGCGTTTCAACTTGTAATTAAAATGTCGTTTTTAAAACTGTAAATCCCTTTTTGCATTGAGTTTTTGAAAATGGGGAGAAAACCGTTCGATGAAAGCATGTTTTTGTGAATAACAAGAAACCCAGTGTTTCCTATTCGCCAATTTGCTTGATGCTTTTCCTGAAAGCTCTCGCTTAGTTTGGGAAAAAATTCC
Source organism: Artemia franciscana (assembly GCF_032884065.1). Classification (NCBI taxonomy): domain Eukaryota; kingdom Metazoa; phylum Arthropoda; class Branchiopoda; order Anostraca; family Artemiidae; genus Artemia; species Artemia franciscana. The sequence continues at coordinate 31,989,800 of NC_088871.1, forward strand.
AAACTTCCTGGCCTAGTCAGAGTTTTAACTGGAGAATTTCCGGGGCAGCCATTATTAATTCTAACATAAGTAGTATTTACTGAGGAAGGTAACCAAGTCTTCTTCAATAGTATTTTATTTTTTTCTAACTTATACCCAACGCTACAAGAGTTTAAACAATACACAAAAACAAATTGAAATCAAACAAAGGCAAAATTTTCGATTCGAGAACAATACAAGACAAATATTGAATAAAAATGAAGACGACTACTTATATGTTTAAAAACTATAAATGATTTGCCTTTACGTGGCACACTTGTCCCTTTGAGAGGCGATGGAGTTAACTCAAGTAAATTGAAATGACGACCACAATGAAATGTAAAATATCAAAACTACAAGCAATAATAAGTAGGATTTGTCTGAATAAGCTCTGTGAGCTGTTTTTTTTTTCCAAGGCCATTCACTTCAACCTTGAATATAATATTTTTTTTTGAAATGTATTCAAAATGAGCTATTGTTACCGAGCCCTAAAAACCGCTATCTTTTTTATTTCTACAACCCTATATCCCACAAAAAAAGTGTATACTTTCCACTTTAGGCTCTTAAGTATATAAATCTGCTTACATAGTTCATGTTACCTCCTAAAGCACCCCCCCCCTCCTTATCCAATTTCCAATGTTTCTTCTTCCTGATTTTACCAAAGTGGAGTTTTTTTTTTTTTTTTTTTTTTTTTTTAGCTATTGACAGCTGAAATTGAATCACATTCGAAAAAGAATCACATTCATTTGTAAGCGAAAATATTGGACAATGAGATCTGAGGGTAGACGACAAATAAAAATATACAGTAGATTAAAGGAGCATGTTGTTTTAGCATTTTTAAAGGATAAGCAGGAAGAAGGAATTGGATTCCGTGCCAGGATTTCTCAATTCAATTGAAAATTCTGGTTTACCACATCATTTCTTAACACTAAAGATTAATATTTTATTTATAACACGATTTTTGTGCATACATATGGTATTTCAAAGTGTATATGCAATGAAATATGAAAGGCTGTTATTGGATTACGTAACAACATAATTAAAGCAAAAATTTTTTTACAGAGGGAAAGCTGTAAAAGTAGTTTTTTTTATCTATGGCTTCATGCAAAATTTTGCAAGTTGATTCATGAATCCGAACAGCAAAGCCAAAAGGTATGAAAGAAATGTATGAGACAATGATGAACAAAATATTGCGCAACGAATTTTGCGGCTAGAAAACCAATCGAAATTACAATAGGATTAAGAACGTGAACAGGATTGAGGAATTGAACCCACGTTAGAATTTTTAGGTTCAATTGAAATTGCTAACTTGCCACCCTATGACCTAGTGCAGAATAACACGATCATCTATAGTCAAAAGACAAGAAACAGTGAAAATCACAACGAATTCCAGGATAATACGAATCATTACAACAAAACTTGGAAGTTTTTATAAGCTAAACTTTTCTAAAACTTCAACCATGTCATCAATAAAAATATCAAAAAGTCGAGGTGACAAGGTGCTTCCCTGCTTTACTCCTTTCTTTACTTTAAAAACCTTGATATTTCCTACCCAGGTACCCTTAATATCAAATGAGTTTCTTAATTTATATTTGCAAACAAACAAATAAAACGAGAAGGTAGTCCCACATCTTCGAGGCTTTTTTTAAGCTGGACTCTGCCAACTTTATCAAACACTTGTTTTTAATTCCAAAAATGCAATATATTTTTTCCTAATCCCTACTTTTCAATTTACCCACATAAAACAAACGCTCTATCCGTGGTGCTACAACCTTTTCCAAAACCTCTCTTTTCTTCTTTCATTATTCCAAAACCCTCTCTAAGGCCCTTCATTTTGGAAATTAAAACGGCACCCTTCAATACAATTTTGTTTTCAAGCTTGCTACTACCCGTGCCGATTCATTGAAAGTGCTTAGTAATTAATATTAACTTTTACATAGTCCCACATTCGCCCTTATACGACCCTTTGTTATATTTACATATACAGCTGTCTTTTCTAAGACTATAATTTGTACTGACCTTTCTAAATTATGCTATGCTTTGTAACAAGTTGATCTAGCTTCTATTTTTTAGACTCAAAATGCCGTGTATGAGATCGTTTCGGAACTGAACACAAGGCAAGACATCATTGATGACAGACTTAACCGTTTCGAAGAAAAGCTTCAGGCGATGTTAGAAACCCTTGAAGATCTTCATGACAATTTATTAAGGCCTCGACATAGTTGTGAAGATAAAAATAACAAATTTTTGCGTCCAGACGCTGCAATTACCTATCCTCCAGTAGCTCATGTGCATCAAAAGATTCAACCTATTACCCCACAACAGACATTTGATTCAACTTGTAGTGGACCTCTCATGGCTACTGTGTCTAGTAGTCATTCAGGAAATACCGGACAAGCAAGATCTTCAGTTCCTTGCAACTTGAAGCTATAGCTTGGTTTAATAAATAATCTCATCGAATGAAAGTGCTTTAAAGTAATTTTTTTAAGTGTGAATATGTGAATGGTTTCTGGTAAATTTCAAAGCGAAGAGTTATAGGCCGACATGTAAAGGAAATTCAAACTTGCAAAGGTTTTTTCTTTTCGATCACAGAGCTTTTTCCCTTCCATTTAAGTGATTCCATAGTCCAGAATATTTTTGAACAAACCGCAGTACATAAGTGAACTCAAGTAAATATGTCCTACGCAAAAATAGTTCCATGAACACAAACGGGTATATATATAATTATGGTTTTAAGTAAATATTGTCAATCCTCAATTAATATCAAACACAATTGTTTACTTTCAAAAACCTATTTCTTCTTCTTGACTACAATAAAAAAAAATCCTCTGCGTTTATCATTGTTTCATTGCGCGAATACGAGATCAATCTCAGAACAAGACTAAATGATCTTCTTTGTGATCGAAAATAGCAGTGTTTTTTTTTATTGTTTTTTTTCTATACTTAAGGAATTTTTTGAGAAACATTTTGGCGATGAATGTTTGCAATAGCAAAGAGAACAATAGATTGGATTTTTGACATGTACAATACGAATCATTAAAATAAATCATATAGCCTGTACCTTGAAACGAGCTATTTTATTTCTTTCAATAAATGTTTTGAGTGAAATGAACTTTTTTATCCTGCATTTTCTCAATATTACTTCTGATTTCAGTATCTGTCCAACAGAATAAGCTCTGCCTAACGATTTGTGATAAAAGGTCGTTGGTCGTATCCAAATAGTCTAGGCTCGTAGATACCTTAAATCAGTGGTGTCCATTTACAAAAATTAATGGTGGCTGAACTGGATTTTCAAGAATTTAGGAAGCGGCACTTTATCAATTTTTCCATTTTTCTGATGAAAATACCTAAAACAAAGCCTTTTTCAGTGAAAATGCCAAAATAAAAAATATTTTTCAAAATACAGAGTGACAAAAATCTTGGCGGGAAAATAAAATAAAGGCGGGAAGATGTCATATCCACCCCACCCCGTTGTCTCAAAGGTCATATTTGTTTTCTCTGAAGCTAAAAAGAATAGTCCGTCGAATTTGTGCATGATAGGGGCAGAGATATATGCAAGGACGAGGCCTCAAAATCATACGCCGCAAAATCTTAGATTGTGCAAAATTTCCGGACATTTGTTATTAAAATTATGAAAAAAATATTTTTGCCCTCGCCCCTCGAAAAAAAATTCCTGTGTACGTGCCTGGGTGGGTGTATTCAAAAATGTCAATAGTGAGTTGAAAGGTTGAAGGTTTTAACAAATAGTTTCTGAACATTGGATATCTTGCATAAGCGAAAGTGTATTATGAAATTGCATCTGAAGGAACAACATTCACACTTTTAGACAAATTCGGCAAAATGGAGGGAGGGGGAGGGAATAACTGAACGGTCGCACTTTCTTAATGAGTAATCATGGGTGTCAGTCAACGAAGATTTCAATACTTCAACAGATTAGTTCAAAACTGTTGCGTTTCACATAAAGTATGTTTTTTTAATAAGTAGTTCAATCATTCATTGCCAACCAGTTTTAGCCTTGATTTTTAAGCCTTTGATTTCTTATATAAGATCTTTCAGTTGGTTGAGTAGTCAGAGCCTTATTGTTGTTGTCAATGCTGTTGAAAATGATATCAAATTTTACTGTTATTCCATATGCTGCTGTAAATAAATACATTAATCAGACGAAGCCTTCCGTCTTTATAAGTACTTTAAGCGACACCACCATAATTGTATCTTTAAAATTGAAACAAAATCTAGAACTTCACAAAGTTTACGAAAGATTAATATTATCATGATTACGCCTAATAAGCCATTCTGCACAAGAATATCAAAAACTAAATCTGCTGTGGGATTATATAAAAAAAGAAGTTTTTTTTTAACTCAAAGTAAGGAGCAGCATTAGATCTCAAAACGAACAGGAAATATTTCGTATATGAATCAGTTGCACCCCTTCTTAATACCTTGCTCTTTACTCTAAAGTTTGACTGCTTGTTCCAGTTTTTTAAGAATGGGTAATCAAACAGTTCTTGGTACCGTCGAGCATTAGCTTTGCAATTGCAGTGAAACACTGAGGTTGGGAATGTGGTCCGGGTGATCTATCTCAACATACAGGTCATAATTCTTCTTGCCGCACATTCCAGCCAAACTCCAAAAGGAAAGTTCGAAGCTCAGCATTTTCTTCACTTTTATGTGAAATTATGCTCGAATCGAATAATAATTACAAACCTTACTTGTTGGTGGGATCTTTTTTGCCTTTTCATACTTCCCAGAAGTTTCAACTTTTTTACGAGATTTCCGTAGCGGACCTGGTCAAGATTTTTTTATTTTGTCATTTGCATAACAATTTCCTTGGGGTAAAACCATATTTTTACTCGATTAAATGGGGTTTGATTTAAACCGGGTTGATTTAAAGGGGGTTGAATTGCATGCGGGCTGAGTTAAACGGGATTCAGTTTAGCAAACGTTCAATTAAATGGGATTGATCTCAATGGGGATTGGTTAACCGAGGGTCCAGTTGAACGAGGGTTCAGTTAAATGAGCTCAGTTGCACTGGGTCAAGTTACGCTCACACTACACACCGGGGTCTTTGTATGCCCAATAGCGTATAATAGTTGCATCTTGGACGCGCTGTCCCAAGTGGTTGTCTCTTGTATTTTAGATGGTGTACATGTATCTTTTATTGCAATGCGGATGACATCGTCAACCCTAATTATAACAGATCTAGAGCTATGGAAACATTTTGCCCTTTTGAGTCGCAAATGTTCAAAGATAAATCTTAAGTTTAGTGCTGAAAAGTCAGACGTCGAACTCAACTGGGGATCGATTCCCGAAGAATTCACTATTAGTCTTGATAAAGTGTCAGTTAATCCTAAGCTAAAGATACATTATACAGGTCTCCCAGTCGGTGATTCTCTTTAAGCTATTACAAACCTCCTCATTTGTCAATTCTAGCACCAGAAGTCTTGTGCCTACGACAGCAGAGTATTCAATAAACTTTGTTTTAATTACCGGGTGAAGGCTAAGCTGTATAACGCTTGCGTGCTTTCCAATTTCCTGTTCCTTGTTGCTTTTAGGCGTACTTTCTAGTCAATGGAAACAAAAAAAAACCTTTAAGCAATTTGCTACCGGTATGCAAAGTATCTCCTCCGCCTTCCACCTTAAGCAAATAATTCTTGGGTCACTAGGATATACGGCATCATTGACCCTAATACTTCCGTCGGCTGATAAATTTAATCATATAATAAACAAATTAATTAACACCTATGTTTCCTTTTTCAAATTCAATGGTCAATTGCTAATAAATATGTTGTGTCATTGAAATAAAATATTAAGATCGAACAAAAAGCTCAGCTGGGAAAGCGTTAGAATAATGAACTAAGGGTCCCCGGTTCACTCCTGGGTTGTAGCAGCTACCTGTTTCTTTTTAATAGCTTCCATATTCGTCATATTCGTCATGAGCTGTACTATAAATGTCTTTTGAGGAAGCTGCTAAGTCTTGGTTAGGTTGGGAAGGTATTTACAATAGAATCCTAGTGGCACATTTTATTACTATCAAGTGCATGGTTTCAGTCATAGTAGTACGTGCCACTGTACAACCTTCTGGGTAACTATCTTCTTGAAAGCTATGACGCTGATAGATTCTAGAATGATATTTTGAGAGAAATTTTCCAGGAAGAGTTGAATATAAACTAAAGAGTCAAAAACTGGATAAGGTAGAAAGATGAAGGAATTATTTTGAGGAAATAGTTTTAAAGTAGCAGATTGTGTCTTAGGGATTAACGTAAGAAAATTGGAATGGAAAATTAGTGGAAATACTTTTAGTCTAGCATATATAAAGAAAATGGCTCTAACACCATTAAAAAAATTAGTAGCAGTACCCTCTATTTTCAAAGGCATGGGCTCACGTTCAATGGTTAATTGTTAATAAGTGTAATTTGTCATTGAAATAAAATATTAAGATTGAACGAAACAGCTCAGTAAAGAAAGCGTTAGACTGAAGAACTAAAGGTTCTTGATTCACTCCCGCGTTTCAGCAGCTACCTATGTTTTCCCGGCAGTTTCCTTAATTATCATGAACTTTACTATAAATGTTTTTGAGGAAGCTAATAAGTCTAGTTGAGGTTCTGAAGATATTTACAACAGAACATTACTCGCATATTTAATGAATAGAAAGTACGTTGTATCAGTTATAGTAGTACATGGAACTATACAACCTTCGGGGATCTACCTTCGTATGTTTTTATTACGTATATGAGGGGGTTCACCACCTCGTCAATACCTCGCTCTTTACACTAAAGCTTAAATTTTGTCCCAGTTCCTTAAGAATGATCCCTGAATCACAAAAGCTGTCGAATAAATAGTTTAAATTAATAAAGTTGCTTTAGCGTAAAGAGCGAGGTATCAGGAGTATGTGAACCCCTCATATGCGTAATAATTTCTGTACGATTTAAGTTTTAATGCTGCTCCTTCAGTTGAAAAAAACTATTTCATAGTTTTTTTAATTGTTCTTTAAAAAAATGCTAAGAAATACTGCGCCCCCATCATCGAAATTTTCTTCCCCCATTAAATATTCCTCCATGGAAAGATTCAATCCCTCCCCCCAACCAAAAAAAATCCATTGAAAGCGTCTTTACACTTCCCAATAACCATTACTATGTGTAAACACTGGTCACAGTTTGTAACTTGAAGCCCATCCGGCAAGAACTGCGGGGGAGTAAGTCGTCGCCAAAGACATAGTAATTAGGTTTTTGACTATGCTGAATAAGACGGCTATCTCAGAATTTTGATCTGGTGACTTTGGGGAAAAATGAGCGTGGGAGGGGGCCTAGGTGCCCTCCAATTTTTTCGGTCACTTAAAAAGAGCAATAGAAATTTTAATTTCCGTCAGAATGAGCCCTCTTTTGACATTCTAGGACCATTGGGTCGGTACGATCACCCCTGGGAAAAAAAAACAAACAAACAAATTAACACGCACCCGTGATCTGTCTTCTGGCAAAAATTCAATATTCCACATTTTTGTAGATAAGAGCTCGAAACTCCTACAGCATGATTCTCTGATGCGGTGAATCTGATAGTGTGATTTTTGTTAAGATTCTATGACTTTTATGGGGTGTTTCCCCCTATTTTCTAAAATGAGGCAAATTTTCTCAGGCTCGTAACTTTTGATGGGTAAGACTAAACTTGATGAAACTTATATCTTTAAAATCAGCATAAAAATACAATTCTTTTGATGTAACTTTTGCTACCAAAATTCCGTTTTATGGTTTCGGTTACTATTGAGCCGGGTCGCTCCTTACTACAGTTCGTTACCATGAACTGTTTGATTTTGAGATAACCTTTTCAGGAAGAGTTGAATATTAAACTAAAGAGTGAAAAACTAGATAATATAGCAGATGGAAGGAATTGTTTAAAGGGAATAGTTTTAGAAGCTCCATGTTGTGTCTTTGGGATTAAAGTTAGAAACACGAAATGAAATATTAGTTGCAATGATTTATGTTTTGTAGAGAATAGGAGGGGCTCAAACACTGAGAAAATGGCTCGTACGACATTGAGAAGAATTAGCACCAGCGCTCTCTATTTTCAAACGCGTATATTCAAACTCAATGGCTATTTGTTAATAAATATAATATGCCATTAAAAAAATATTAAGATCGAAGGAGACAGCTTAGTTGGGAAAGCGTTAGACTAAAGACCTAAAGGTGACTGTTTCGTTGCTGGGTTTCAACAGTTGCCATTATTTTTTAAAAGCTTTCTTAGTCATCATGAGCTCTTCTATAAATGTTCTTTGAGGAAGCGGCTAAGTCTTGTTTTGGTTTGGAAAGTATTTTCAACAGAGCATTGCTCGCATACCTAATGAACAAAAAGTGAATAGTATCAGTCATATTAGTACATGAAACTGTACAATCTTCTTGAAAGCTATTTTTAAGGAAGAGTTGAATATTAAACTAAAGAGTAAAAACTGGATAATGTAAAAAATGGAAGGAATTATTTAAAGGGAATAAGTTTTGAAGCAGCAGGTTGGGTCTTTGGGATTAAAGTTAGAAACGCGGAATGGAATAATAATGGAAATCCTTTATGTCTAGTATAGAGTGTTACAAAATGTTCATTCAAAACGTTTGGATTGTAACCTTACCAGCTTACCATGTAATACAGGTTACCATTTGCACACTATTGGTCAAATTGCACGTAAAGAAAAGGTCAACTCAGAATCTAGAATGCCAGATCTGGAAATTCCAAGAAGTGAAGACTTGTTATTATTTATCCTAGCATTATCAAAAATCGTCTCTTCAATTAAACAATGATCCAAGTGAAAAAAAACCTGATGCCCTTAAAGCCTACTTATTACAGTATTTCGCTTGATTTACCAATAATAGTCTTTCTTTTGCCTAAATACTTAATGCACTTCTTAAATCCAAATATTTTTTTCGTTTTTTGCTAGAAAAACCCCTTGCCTGGGAGGTTTTGCCTACAAAAATGACCACAATTCACAAAGCTAAGTTTATTGAAGGCTAGAGAATTTTGAGACCAACCCAACAAAATTTGAGTCCTTGAAGCTTATTTCTTGAAAAAAGATCAATTCGGAAATCCTCTTGCCCTCTAAGGAAAACCTTATAAGGATCTTTTCAATCTTTTGAAGTAATTCCATATTGTATCGAGCCATGTGTTTTCAAAACAACTGCATGGCTTGGCGCACTGATTTATGCTAAAAAAAAATCTTGCAGTAAAAAAAAACCATGTGTTTTGGGACTGTTTACCTGTTCACCAGCATATTTGAATACTTAAGATCTTGAATATATAGCTGAGTATCTTCAAGTCAAAGCTCCGGGGTTTTAAACCCTAATGTAATTTATCTATCTTTTAATTCGAATATACAGGGAATATTAATTTAATCCGCATGCAAATAAGCACTTTCTACGAGTAATCACTTCCACATAGAAAACTGAATGTTGTTGCATTTGTTACAGCTTTAAAAATTTTTCATCAAAGCACCAGACATTTGAACTTAGTACAAAATATAATTGAGCAACTCTAAACCAGATCAATTTGGCGAAAATTTCTGTACCATCCTGTTTCCGAGGAAAACAGTAGACTTCGGACAGGACCCAATGGCAGTTGTGCCAATTACTTTCTTGATGCGCAGTTTAAACAGATAACACGTGAATCTCAATATTTGCAAACTGCAATCAATACAGGTAAGGTATTTGAAGTCAAGACAATTAAAATTGCTTCTCAAGAAGGAGACATGCTAGAGCAAAAAGAGAGGCATTTTAATTGCTAATTCTATGCTCTTTTACTGTTGAATCTGTGACAATTCATACCCACTCCCATGATTGTCACATAGCCTAGGTGTTGCATTAGGATTTATAGGCAATCAGGTAAAATTCTAGTCCATTGACTTCTTGGTATCTTGGAAAGTTGTTGGGATAGAGAATTGAAACTTTCAGGGATGTGTCTACAGGCTAAAGTAGGCTATATTCCAGGAAGTTATTTCGAGGTCCCTAACTATATCCCTTCCTGCTCCTCTATATAACACAGCTTTTTGTGCATTATAGCTTATATTTTGGTCAAATTTGATCCTATATTACTATTAAAAGTGTAAATCCTTGCTTAGCTTAGAGAAATTCAACTTTTCACTATTTTTTAAGCTACTTTATTCCATAATTAGTTCACCAGCATTGAAAAACAATTATTACCTTTTATGGTATAGTTTAAAATGGAATTTAGGCATTTAAATGTGCCCCCTGTTTGAAACGTCTTATCTTTAAATGGCTTTTCACAGGGATTATACAGGTCAGACATTGAACTTTTAAGGGGCTTCTCAATCAAAATTATGATTCTTTGCTACAATTGGTTAAGGCTTATGTTAAATGTGTGTCAATAACATCTATTTTGTAAATCATAATGGCATAGAGAAAGTAAATTTCTTCAAGAAGGCCCAATAATAATTCTTAGAAACCTGAAGAGAGGCAAAACAGAAATTTAGTGTGAAAAATAAGCACAAGTCCTAAATACATGATTGACATAGCCATAACAGATATGCTCTCTTTGGGGGGGGGGGTTAATTAAAAAAAATTAGAAACATGTATTTGTAACTTACAAATGGGTGATCAGATCTTAATGAAGTTTGATATTTTGAAGGATCTTGTGCTTCAGAGCCCTTGTTTTAAATCCTGACCAGATCCAGTTACATTGAGGGGAGTTGGATAGGGAAACAGGAAATCCTGGAAGACATGAAAATTGAGGGTATCTATCTTGCAAATGGATAGTCAGATCTTAATGAAACTTGATATATAGAAAGATCTTATGTCTGAGATGCTTATACAGAAATTACTCTGTATATGAAAGGGGTTTTTCCTCCTCAACACCCCGCTTTTTATGCTAAAGTTTGACACTTTCTGTTAACTTTACTCTTTAAAACAGTAAAAAACTTTAGTGTAAAGAGCGGGGCGTTGAGGAGGAAAAGGCCCTTTCATATACAGAGTAATTTCTGTTCATTTTAAGTTTTAATTTTGCTCCTTACTTTCAGTTAAAAACACTTGTTTTTTTTATTTAATTTATACCATATTTTTATAAATATATATTTAAAATTATCAAAATAAACCAAAAATAAGCCCTTAATACACATTAATTACAACACAATTATCCAGAAAAGAAGTTTTACAAAGGAAAGTAAAGAACCATATTAAACTTAAGACAAGCTTCAACACATTCCCATAATATTTAAAGCTCAATGTTTCATGAGAAACCAGGAAAGGAAAATATATAATTAATGAAAAAATCAATTTGTTGAGAAAATGAGAATTTTGTCAGCCAGTAGCAAAATATGAAGACAAAAATCAAGCAAATATTTGACAAGGACCTCTGAATAATAGAAGTGTTTTCAAACAAAATGAAGTGGTGTGGGTTATTGTGCATGTGTTGGGCCAAGGCAGAATCAAAATTCTTGGGCCTTTAGTACAAACTATGACTTTGTTCATTGGATATTTGTGTTTCAACAATCCCTTCTCTCAATTGTTGGTGTTTTACCAATATAGAAGATTTAGAAATGTTACATACCCCTTAAAATTTGAAAACTGGTATTTTTCAAATACCAGTGGTATTTTTCTAAATCTCTTTCATAGGGTGGTATCCAGGAAATTTCCAGGGGGGAAGGGGTATTAAATATTCTTTTGAGGAATGTTTATAAAAAAAAACTATGAAACACATGAAAGACTTGTTTATATTCATTTTGTTATGTTTTTACGAGTTGGAGAAAGGTTTCAGATGGGGAGTTCATACCCTTCAGCCCTCCTGGATATGGCTTATTTTTTCCTAGCCTATTTGAATTTAATGGGAAAAGATTATATTAATTTTCTCACAACCTCCCACATATTTACATTTCCATTAAAACGAACAGCCTTCTCAATATTTGAACTCCAAATTAATTACTTTTTTGAATACTGGATGACACATAGAAAGGTAATTACAAGTGACATAACAATTCCCCTGGAAGCCAGAACAGCTTTCTGAGATCTGAAAGGAGCTTTTGATGAAGTTATAAGGTAATTTAGCATTCTTATTTTCAATATATTTGTGAAAAATTTATAATGATGGAAAGAACAATAATGATCATTAAAGACTGCTAACAAATCTGTAAGCTGTTCATAAGTGTTCATTGTGTTTGTTGAGTTTGGTGATCCCATCTAAGACAGTGTCAAATCATAAAATTTAGGAGGTGTAAAATACAGTTTGAAAATATAGGGGGGGGGGGGAATTTGTCGTTCTTTTTCAAAGAAAACACAAATAAAGGCATTTTCAATGAAAATATAAAAAAAAAATCTAGAGGGGGAGTATGGGGTGGTTCCCTTGTCCCTCCTGTAATTGACACCACTGGTCTCAGATTTCTGTTTTGCCTCTCTTCAGGTTTTTAAGAATTATTATTGAGCACAATCAACAGAATGACAGAATTTGTAATTGCTATATGTCACTTGGTTAATATCAAGTGCCATAAAAACGGATTATTCAAGTGAAAACAAAGAAGGAATGTTAATTTTTTTAAAAACTTCTCACAAATATATTAAAAATAGGAATGCTAAAATACCTTACAACTTCATTAAAAGCTCCTTTCAGATCCCGGAAAGCTGCATGTAACCTATTTTTCACACCTTTGGTATATTAGCAGCAAGAAATTTTTTTGTGCCTTTAGAATGTTTGAGCCCAAACTAATAGACATTGTCCCTTTTATTGCTCTGCAACCATGAGCAAATGAGGCACAATTGTTACAACACATTGAGCCTTGGCACTGGAGATCTTGTTTTGCTTCAGTTGTGGTTTTACTAGGATTAATAGTCGGAATAGATTTTACTCCTTAACTATATGGTTTGTTTGTTCGCTGAAAAGAAGTTAGAAAACCCAAAAATAACCTGACGTGAAATTTAAAAGCTAAAATTCCTTGCCCTCTAAGACCAGAAAATAGTTTGCACTTCATTAAAAACAAAATACATTCTAAATGTTTTCTCTTTTTTAACTTTAATAAATCCAATATTGTTAAGACTTTCAGGAATGAATGCCAGTAGACATATTAAATTGTTAAGCTGCACTTTTTATGACACTTGGTATTAACCAAGTGATATATAGCAATTGCAAATTCTGTTGGTTTGTTGGTCTGTCTGTTGGTCCTGGTTTTGCTACTTTAGGCACTTCCAGGTAAGTTAGGATGATGAAATTTGGCAGGTGTATCAGAGACTGGACCAGATTAAATTAGAAATAGTCGTTTTCCCGATTTGACCATCTGGGGGGGGGCATGGGGGCCCGTTAATTCGGAAAAAATTGAAAAATTGAAGTATTTTAACTTAAGATGGGGTTATCAAATCTTAATGAAATTTGATTTTTGGAAGAATATCGTGTCTCAGAGCTGTTATTTTAAATCCCGACTGGATCTGGTGACATTGGGGGGGTTGGGGTTGGGAGAGGGAAACCTAAAATCTTGGAAAACACTTAGAGTGGAGGGACCGGGATTAAACTTGGTGGGAAAAGTAAGAACACAATGTCTTTTGACATTGGGGGGAGTTGGAGGGGGAAATCTTGGAAAACACTTGGAGTGGAGGAATTGGGATGAAGCTTGGTGGATAGAATAAGCAAATGTCCTTGATACATGATTGACATAACCGTACTGGATTTGCTCTCTTTGGGGGAGTTGGGAGAGGGGTTCAATGATTTGGCGAGTTTGGTGCTTCTGGACGTGCTAGGACGATGGAAATTGGTAGGCATGTCAGAGAGCTGCACAATTTGACTTGATAAAGTCGTTTTCCCAGATTCGACCATCTGGGGGGTTAAAGGGTGAGGAAAAGTTAGAAAAAATTAGGTATTTATAACTTACGAGTGTGTGATCGGATCTTAATGAATTTTGATATTTAGAAGGGCATCGTGACTCGGGGCTCTTATTTTAAATCCTGACCGGCATTAAGCCTCTGCTTTTCCTTTTAAATCAATTTATTGATTCTTAGAATTTTGTTAGAGCTCATACCATATGAGCTCTTGGCTCTTAGCTCTTCTTGCCTCGTCACAAGTGCCATATGAGCTCTTAGCTCTTGTTTTTTATAGTAATCTTGGTTATGATGGTGATTTTTTTTCGATCGATGCTATGAGAAATAGAGACACTTAGCTATAAATAAGGATTGTTTTCAGTAGAGTGCAAAATATACTCTTTTCTTTGAAAGGTGTGGGGGCATCAGTCCTGCTCCTCTTAATTTTTTTCATCTTGAGTCCCACCTGGTTATTTATTGTAATTCATCTATTTCATCTTGAGTCCCACCTGGTTATTTATTGTAATTTATGCTTGTTTTGGGTTTCATTTATTTATGGGAGTTTTGCTTGAAAAATCATTTGATTTTATTTCTGCTCAGCTTTGGTTCAATATAGTTCTTTACTTTTTTTTGAAAAACTTCTTTCGTGAAACAAAGTTTTTTTAAATTAACCCATAATAAATAATGATATTTTCTCTAGTGTGATTTACAAGTACTTTTAAGAGTTTTTTTTTGATTTGTCAATATTAAGTCCACCATACTGTGGCCACATAATTGACCATATTTTACTAATGATTTCAACTGCACTATATTCACTATTTCAGTGCTTTGATGCACATAAGTCTAACCCTTAAGATGTGGGGTCAGAGGAGCATTTTACCAGTGGGTTGGGGGGGATGTTCAGGCTAGGAAATTTTTTTGGTCTCTATTTGAATTTTTCAGATTTTCTATAGAGGAGGGTGTTTTTGGCCAATGCTGGAGTGATTTGCCATATCCTTCACCTCTTTTCTTGTTTTTTGTGTTTGTCCATGTGTTTTTCTTTCCACCCAGAATTCTTCAAGGTATTGATTATCTGCTCCCCTATCGGACAATCTTCATCATTGAGCTGCACCTTAGTCCTGACAAAAGCCGAGTGTCAGAATTAATGGAATAAGTATATTTTTAAATAAATATCATTTTGGACATATTTACTTAATACTACTAACAACAGAACTACCACAAACGCGTTCGATTCTCTTTTAAATTTTGATAATTTTAGCTACCGATTTCGGGTTTTCCCTTTGAGGGTGAAAGTCAGCATCTTGACTTGTCCAATATGCTTGCCAAAATGTAATGCGTATCTTTTAAATGTAACGCTGTTTGCAATGATGAAATTAAAGAAAGTTGTCACTTAAGTGTGGTGAGGCTATGAAAACTTGGCAAGGTCTGGTTGGGCGGTAGGGAATCGGTTCTTCCTTGCACTATTTGTGATAGTACAAGAAAAACACGTTGATAGATCACTTCTTTTAGAATCCTCCCTCCTTGTTTTACATGAATTGTTTTAACATGGAACTCGTAATCATTTTGTGTGTTTTGGCACAAAACCTCTGCCTTTGAGGCTTTTGTGTTGTCCCTGAACAGTATCCTGAAATTCCTATGGGTTTGGCTATTTTTACCTGAGTATGTATTAATAAGGTTGAGTTGAATTTTGGAAACTGTAATGAACCATTTTAGGTGATTTTATGATAATTATGGACAACTTTCCTTTGAACCTGGCCCATCGACAGATGAGAAAAGCCGAGAAAGCAGAAAAAGAAGGAAAATTAGAGACGGCTATAGATTTTTTGTCTGAAGCTGAATCATATCTAAAAAATTGCTCAAGCTCAGATCTAGTGTCTTTAACAGCTAAGCATTCAATAGAAGCCCAAATTTTGGCAGTTCATAGTGAAATAAAGAAGCTGAAATTGAAGCTCAGAGAAAACAGAAGAATGAAGGAATTCAACCTTCAGTCAGAAGTATGCTCTGAAAAGGCTATGTTATGTGAACATGTTGTCAAAGCTAAGCATCTCGCAAATAAGGTGTATGACCATAACCTGATTGTGGATGAAATGAAAGAGACAATTGCGAAGTTGTCACTTTGCCTGCAGTCGTTGGGTAGTTCGCTTGGCACAGATGACAGTGATACTTCCAGAAATGTTCTAGAAGCTCAGGATTATACAGCAAAAATAGATAGTCTTGCTACAAAACTATCAGCCAAACCATCAAACAGTGATAAATTAAATGACGTGTTGAAAGAACCTGATGGTCGTAAAGTGACGGTGACTATATTGGATGAAAATGAAGATAGTTCTATGTGCCATTCTATTCTTAATACAGTAGACAAAAGTGAAGCACTTCATAATCAGGAACAGAAGGTTGTTGGTGATTTCGACATTGAATTGCCTGTAATAGTCCCTCTAGAATTACCAACATTTGACTTTACTGTTTTCAAAAAAATTGATAAGTAAAAGTTGATTTTTTTTTTACAATACTGCTTATATATTGTCTTCTTTTGTTTAAGAACCATTTTTACTTGTGTTTAAAATTATCGATTAAAACATTTGCAACATTATTGTGTTTTTCCTATCAGTTATTGTTGCAGAAGAACTTGTAACAGCTAAACAAACATAAAAGCTATGTGGAAGATGTACTAGTTATCACTTCGTTTTTATTTAGCCATTAACTTTAAAATGTTAATTATCATCAGTAGTCTTTGACAGCTGTTGAACTTTAAGTAATTATGTTCCTGCAAAAGAGTAAAAGTGTAAGAATATACAGTCTTCAACAGGATTATGTGGTGGTATATTCACCCATCCTCATAAAATTGGTTTATATGATCCCTAGAGAACTTTTTTGGTGAAAATGTTTTAAATTGCATGGTGTTTTGGATACTTGAGCCGAAAAACTTGTATCCCCCTTGACTATATCCCTGGTACACGAAAAGAGTATTTATATATGATGACTTCATAAGAAGCTATCTTATAAGGCGATAAGTGAGAAAAAGAATAAAAGAAGGTCTGCTCCTAACTAATAACTAGTTAATGACAAAATTGAAGACAAAATTCAGAAAAAAAAAACAGTTCTGAAATCGACCACATGCAGGGATTATTAACTTCAGTACATATATGAGGGAGGCAGGAGGAAGATTTGTAGCAAATTATTCTATTTCTCATTAAGTATATAACTCTTATTCAGATCAGAGCTAATAATTTCAAGTGCTTTGGGTGAGAATTTTGGAGGCCTACTCCAACAAGCATAGCATAGTCACAGCACTGAGAATACTGCAATGGTAAACAATACTCCTCCTTCCATCATTAGTAGAAGTTCTTCCTTCCCCACGTCCCATGATGCTTCTCAAGATTATATGACTTCTTATAATTCAATCCTATTATAATCTGAATTTATCCTTTTCCATTTTCACCCTAGTCAACCAATCACTCAATTTACTGAATAAACATGATTCAAAGTGATAATACTGTCGAATTAGTTCGACCGCAGTGTTTTAATTTTGGTTAATTGTATGAATGTCTGTAAAGTTTTCCAGATATTTTCTTAAGAAGTATAATATCAGATTGTAATCTTAGTTTTGGGCAGAATTTGAATTTTCATTCAAAATACTCCTGCAACTTTGTGAATCAATTTTTTACTAATATTTTTACTGTAAAATTTGAGGTGTATAGAGAGAAGTAACTTTATTCATATGAATTGATAACCTGTATAATTTTGACCTTGTGTGGGTTGCTTGTATCTCGATCAATGATTTTATCAAAACAGTCTTTTCATTTTCTATTTTATTATAACTATTGTTTTCTTTAAATAAATGCATAACAAGAATCATTTATGAAAGTTTATGTCATGATTTGATGTAATTAGAATTGTTTCGTTATCACTATTATTTTGTGTCTTAAGAGAGGTTCCTTTCGCCGTTTCTACATGCTTCGAAATCTTCAAGTGGATAGACGAAAAAAATATGGCTTTTTAGCGCAACCAATCGATAAAGTTAGTTTTTTTCCAAATTGATTTGTTCTTGTTAAGATCTCCGTGTTCCAGTCTACTTACCCTGAAAGCAATTTCATGCTGATTGGAGAAAACTATTTTGGCCCATTTGGAGATGTCGAGATTCGATATAATGCAATTATTTTCAAACCAGTTTCTCCTCTTAGGTTTGTCTTGCCTGGTGAGTTGGGCCTCACCCAGTTTTGGCCTGAAAAAGCCAAAACAGATTTGGGCCTTTTTGGGGCGTCACGAATCAGTATAACATGTTATTCTTAATAATTTTTGTCCTCTTTGAGGTCCCCTTTTTACGGTCTGCATGCCGTATAAGGTTAAACGAAGCGGAAAAAACAGAATTATTTGCTCAAAATTTTTTGCCCTTATTAAGGTTATCTTGGCAGCATCTACATGTAACTTAAAGCTGAACCTAGGGAAACTTATTGGTGGTCTTCTAAATCTATATTTGGGAAAGGGAAAGCTTTTTGACTCTTTTGGGGCCCTAATTAGCCAGTTTGCAGGAACAAGTTTCAAGCCGTTTGTGAAATAAAAGTTTTTGGCCCTTTTTGGGGGGGAAGTAATTTATGTTTTTCTTGTTGGTTGGAGTCTTCTAGTTTCATGGACTTTAGGGTATAAGTTTTGAGTCGAAAAGAAATATTTTTTGGCCCTTTCTGGGGTTGTCTTCCCAAACTGATCAGTTTTTTTTACATTAGGCTCCCCTTGATCCAGGTCTTATGACTGTTAGTTTTGAACTGGTCAGAGACAACAATTTTGGCCCATTTACAGTTCATCCATCTCCCTTTGTACAGAACGTTTGGTCCCCTTAGCCCAGTATCTAAGTTCTGGGACGAACTTGGTTCTTTTTGGGGGCCCATGAAGTTAAAGGTATTAAGTTTAGATCTGTTAAGAGTAAAAAAGTTCTCCCTCATTTTTTCCCCTTTGTCAGGTGGGGTTTTAAGAAAAAAATATGTTTCTACATTTGGGTCCCCTCACTCCAATGACTTAAGGATACCGAGGCGGTCGAAGAACGTTGGTCCTTTTTAGACCTATTTTTCGAGGCGAATGGTCCAGGACGAGTATGTTTCTGCACAATCAGTCATTTTGGCCCTAGGAATTCCAGCTGTAAATCGAACGCCTAAGACTAAATATGCCCTCTTTTCCCACTATAAAACATAAAGCCGAACTGGCCTACCATGACAAAACCAAAAGAGTAAATCTTGAAAACAACAGATCTATGGTCAATAGTGAGAAGTGCAATCACTTGAATAATTCGCCTATATTTACAAGATATCGTCAGCGCTGGGAAATAAAGAATCTGAAGCATAAAAAACTAGATCTACGTTGCATGGGCAACGTGAGGTGTTGCGGCAACCTTTGTTCGGCTTCGCTGAGTAAAGTGCTGCGAGAGCAACCCTTTGGTTTTGTTTCCTCGCTTTGATTAAACGCTGAAGTTGTTAATCTGTAAGGATCTTAAAATAAATACTAGGTACATCAACTCGCAAAAATTGCAAACCCCTCATTGAAACTAGCTAAAGTTGCAAACCCCTCATCGCTGAAGATCATTGTAGCCTAACAGCCGATTATTACTTACAAGTCCCCTACATGTCTTACCACTGGAACCAAACTGGTCTTACCATCAAATACACCGGAAACAAATAATAGGTACATCAACTAGCAAAAGTTGCGAACCCCTCATTGCCGAAGATAATTATGAGCTAACAACCGACTGTTGCTTAAAACTCCCCTGTATGTCTCACAGTTCGTACCGGCCTATTTTTGGGTTCAGTGTGTACCTTACTACTGAAGTCGTCAACTTTTTAACTTTCAAACTGGTATATCTAATGAAGGAATTTTTCCAAAAAACGGATGACATATACTTTGATCAGCTCATCAAGAGCTATCGACTACCGTCGAAAAAAAAATCTATCTGTCTTAGTTCAAAAGTTGACTTTTTTGCCGTAGGCCAAGTTTCTAACGTCATCACTTAGAAAGGAGCAAAGGATAAACTCTAATTTCTGTAGCAATGAGAGAACTTTTAAAGTTTAAGATGCACATCTGATACAATTTCTGTATCGGCCTATCACTTAGAACGGAGCAAAGGATAAACTTTAATTTTTTAGCAGTGAGAGAACTTTTAAAGTTTAAGAGGCACATCCGATACCATTTATCTACCGCAATCCCAAGTGCGAAAAACCAAATGATAAACTCAACTGAAATCACGAACAGAAATGGGTAAAAACAATAGATGGCAGCACTTTCGGTCCCTACGTTTTTGTTTCTGTAAATTTTTCTATTTATCACTTAAAAAAGATATATTGGATTCAGGGCTGGGTAACTGCGGCATATATTTAACACTTATAGATTTTAGTCCACCTTCAATTTGAAACTGGTGCCTTTCCTGCTTGCCCGCTAGAACGGAGCTTTCCACTCGAAAGCCGAAACATGGTTTGATGAATTGAAAGCTTGACTGCATAACTTCAGATAGTTCTCTCTGACATAGGCTATAAAACTCCAAGTCACTTCACACAATATAGGCTCTGGCTCAAGGACAAGCAAAAACCATCCTTTTTGACCCTAGGAAAGAGTTCTACGAAGCTTCGAATTTGGACAATTGCTACTCTATGAACAAACCATGGAAGGTGAATATAATTATTATATTGTACTTCACTAGTTTGTTCATGTTGTACCAATTGTGTATATTGGTTTGATCTTTTCCTTTTATTCTTTTTTATTCTGTTCCTTTAGAATATAATAATTGTTATACTATTATAATTCTACTCATGAATTGTTCATTGGGTAGCAATATTATATTTAGGTTTGATCTTTTCTTTTTTTTTTTTTTTTTTATTGGATCTCTTGCTTTGTCATTCTTAAGTTGATATTGATTAGATTATTCCTATCTCATGCTGAGGATGTCTTCGTGTGTACAGGAATATAAAATTGTATAACAATATAACTGTAATTTGTTCTGCTCCATTGGCTTGTCCACGGAGAGGCAGTCGTTTATGTGGATTTTGATATTTTTTTTTTTTTTCGTAAATTAATTTCTTTGTTCTGTTTTAAAGTTGATTCGTTTGGTTTCTTCTTTCTCAACACTAAGGATGCCTTGTTGTATACACGCGAAATGCTCATGTGATTGTTCTTCTTCCTCTTCTTACTCTCCATAGATCAGTTTTGTTTGCGAGATTTTCTTTTTTGGTTGGGGCTATGAGGGTCATACCATCACTGAATATATTCTTGTTAGACCTTTGGGCGGTGAACAAAACGGTTATCTCAAAATTTCCATCTGATATCTTTGGAGGGGGGCATAGAGGGCTGGGTGGTAACAGTGGGTACTGAAGGAGGCTGGTTACCCCCCTTCCAGGAATTTTCGACCCTTACTAAGACTCTGGAACTCTCAATTTAGAATCGAGTCAGCCCCGTTTCAAGTTCCCATATCTACCCCTTCCATGCAAAGTGGTCGGGAAACGAAGAAAAAATATAACAGATAGGAGGTTCGTGGCTTTTTACGAAGGCAACGCTGGAGTGTTATCTTTGATCGGCAAAACTGTGATTTTGTTATTATTCAGCTGTGTTCTTTACTGGTCAAATGTTACTTTACTAATCATTGTGATCCCAAGTTTTCAGGATGGCATAGGATCAGGTGGAAGTATACAAGACTCATTTCCATCCTTCAAGAAAGGAAATGCTTCGGAGATTTGTCTGTAGAATCTCATGGAACAAAGGCCTAATATTTTTCATAGTAACTATGTTGTTTGGCTTATTTGCCTTGGTTCGCTTATCTGTTCGTACAACACAAAATATTGATGAATATGAAAATGAAGGGTATACGCTAAGCAAAGAAGAGGAAGAACTTCTACTTGCACTCTTTCCCAGGTAAGAAGTCACTAATTAATTATGAACTTGCTAGTTGTGTGTGAACTAGTCGACTACCTCTCATTGTTCAGGATCCTTACAATGGCTTATTATACGAGAGTCATTCGGAAAAAAAAATAAAGGTCTGTGCTAGCGAGGAACCTCGTTCTCTTTCTACCATTACCACCCAGTTATTTGTCTTGCTTAGCATTGCTTTACTTCAGTCATAATCTGGTACTAGCCGCGACCCAATACGGTATGTTATTACTCAGCCCTATGACTTTAAAATATACAACACAATTATCTGTTCCGACAGCGTGCATCCTCCCTCAGCTGCACTGACGAAACGTGTGTTTCAGTAGCTTTCCCTTAGTGATAGAATTTTTTGGTGAGAAGGAAAAGAATTTATTATAATAAACAAAATGACAGATGGAGTTTAACGGTGATCGTGTAAAGTAAAAACATTCTGTGAGGGGTGGCAAAATATTTTAAAACAAGAAAAAAAACAGCCCACACCACACTTCCTAATCGGCACCACAAACCTTATAACAAAACAATTACAACAAATATACTATTCTATCCATGTAAATATTTCCGTAAAGTCTGTAAATATTTATTCATTCATTCATTCACCCCTTCCCCGTAAAAAAAGAACTTCATACTTAATAAAAGGATTTCTTTAGTTATTGCTAAAACAAGAAATATCACTAACAGTTATATTCTGATCAATCCCAATTCCTAATCCCTCTATGAAGCACAGAAAACGTCGAGCATGTCGAACTGCCGGTCGAATATTAATCTTTGTAGAGAGACGAGTGCTGTAATCGGTGTCCGACGATATCGGGTTTTTTAAACTATTAAAACATGGAAGGTTTGTTCCATGTCGTAGCCTAAAAAAAAACAAAAGTGTATATAACTCTCATAATCCATAAGCTGGCAGTATCCTTATTTGATCGTAGGCGTTCTGTATCAAAACCCCAAATTTGTAAGCCAACCAACAATCGAGCAACATTGTTTTATAGATCTCGAATAGGCCGGACAATGGAAGAAATTATGCCAAGCCAATCGCTACTAAAGTATATAGATGGATAAAGGAAAAATAAAGAAGGTGCAGGACACATAAGAGGGGAAAATGATTAAGTTCTTTCATTATACCTAGGTTACAAGACAAGGTTTAACAGACAGACTGTACACAGCACTTGAATTTTAAAATTTCATCAGCATAAATTTCCAAGCATTTAGTCGAAGAAATACGCTTTTAAGTTCCACGTCGTGTTGTTATTTTTTATTTCCATGGATAGAAAAAAAGGAAAAACATAACAAAACTTTTCTTACCAAAATTAACCTTAAAACTATGTATTCTCAATAAAGGATGTAACATATCAAAATTGTCTCTTATCGGTGCCAGGAGTCATTCTTCCGCCTTTGCAGTGCTTATAGCTATAGTATTATCAGCAAATAATGAAATTACTTCATTCCCGGGATTTTTAGTGATATCACTACCGCTAAAACAACGATTGGGGATAAAATTAGGAATATCATTAATGAACAACAGGAAAAGAATCGGACTAAGAACAGGTCCCTGTGGGACAGGCACGAACAAATGGCCGTATTTCAGATTATATGCAATTCATCTGTTCATACTGGTACTGGTTACTAAGGAGACTCTATGTAAGATCAAAAGCTTAACCTTGGATCTCATACACCTTACCTTTTTCCCAGAAAAGACCCTGGTCAACTGTGTCAAAAGCCTTCACTAGGTCTAGAAACACCGCACCAGCCTTAAATCGTTTGTCTGAAGCTGTATTAACCCTAGCCAAAAATGTCAATGCATACTCCGTCTTCCTCTCCTTTGAATACTAAACTGAGTAATATTCAACAAATTAAACTTCTAAATAAAATGGGCTAACAGAGTAATAAAACTTTTCTCATGAAGGCGAAAATATGTGGAAATTGCTATGGGAGGGATGATGAACCAAGAGAAGCTGTTATTTTATAAAAACGGCTCTTTTCCTTGCGAATCACGCATATATTATTTCTAATTTTTTAGCGCTTCGTTGTTGACTATATTCTTTGTATATCCCCGGTATATTCGAGCAAATGAAGAGACTTTATTACTATCAAGCAATTGACTGAACAAACATGTCTTAAAAGGAAATTATCAAAACTATCAAATGAATTCCAAAGAATAGAAACTCATCCGCGGTTCTCGGAAATCTCGGAAATCTCGGAAATATTTGGGATATTTATTAGCCACATGTCTTATCTCGGTAAATGTCAAATTCATATATATGTAACAGCTCAAAACGAAAATGTAACAGTTCAAAATAGGGATAAAACCTTTTAATTGACAGTGAAACAAATATAAAAAAATTTAACTGGATGTTTCGAACACATATACAGTGTCCATCATCAGTTTTACTGCTGATGATGAACACTATATGTGTTCGAAATATCCAGTTAAAAAAAAATTATATTTGTTTCACTCTCAATTAAAAGGTTTCATCCCTATTTTGAAATGTTGTATTTTCGTCATGGAAAGGCAGCGTGGTCTTCGAAGTTATCTATTGCTCAAGACACAGCAAAAAATCTTGATTGAGTGTTAGGACAATGAAGAGTATACTATTTTGCGGAATGTAAAAAAAACCCTGCTATTTCAGAAAACCGAAATGTCAGTAAGATAAAACAACCCCTCTTACATCAGTCCAATCCTGTTGCTAGCGAGATATCGAATGCTACTTGAAGAATAGTTATTTCTAGAATTACACCTCAATGTCGTGTAATACCCATATTTGTATATTAGGAATATGTTTTTGGTGAAATTTGAACTGGTACGAGAGTGTGATAAACAGATAAGTCAGTTAACGAAAATGTTGGAGGGAGGGGTCGAAAAATTTTCTAAATCTAGGAGGCAATTTTGTAGCTTTTTTGATTTTATTCCAATGAAAATACGAAGGGAAAGCTATCTTTTAATGGAAATATCAAAAAATAATTTCAAATTTAGATTCCGTTAAAAAATTGAGAGGGCCAATTGCCCCTGCTTCCCTCAAAATTTAGTCTTGCAAGGATTTATGGTAAATATGGAGCAGTCCGTATTTTTGACCTACGAATAGAGTGAACATACCCTTGATGCTCTTTTTTATGTTCTTTCTGAATATAATAATCGCTTTTCTTGCAAATGTTGTTTTAAGTCCTTTTAGGACGCTTGAAAACAATAATTTTCATTCTATAGTTTTTGGATATTAAAATGGGTTAAAACATTGGTTTGGTACCCCAATGGGTTAAAACATTGGTAAAACTCAGTATTTCATTATAAATCCATTTTTTTTTGTCATTGATATGTCATGATGAAGTTGAAATATCGTAGCCGAAAGATGAAACATGGCGGAAGGAAAAAAGAAGAAATTATTTTGAATCTTTTATCCAACTTAGTTGTGACAAATCAATGCTTGTGGATTATATAACTTTGGCTTTGGATCAAACAGTTCGTGGTAACGAACTGTAGTAAGGAGCGACCCGGCTCAATAGTAACCGAAACTCTAAAAAATGGAATTTTGATACCAATAGTTACATCAAAAGAATCTCATTTTAATGCTGATTTTAAATATATAAGCTTCATCAAGATCAGGTATACCCATCAAAAGTTACGAGCCTGAGAAAATTTGCCTCATTTTAGAAAATAGGGGAAAACACCCCCTAAAAAAAACATACAATCTTAACGAAAATCACACCATCAGATTCAGCGTAACAGAGAACCTTATTGTAGAAGTTTCAAGCTCCTTTCCTACAACAATGCGGAATTTCGCATTTTTTGCCAGAAGACAGATCACGGATGCGTGTTTTTTTTTTTTTTTTTTTTTTTTTTTTTTTTTTTTTTTTTTTTTTTTTTTTTTTTTTTTTTCAGGGGTGATCGTATCGACTGAGTGGTCCTAGAATGTTGCGAGAGGGCTCATTCTAACGGAAATTAAAAGTTCTAGTGACCTTTTTAAGTGACCAAAAACATTGGAGGGCACGTAGGCCCCCTCCCACGCTCATTTTTCCCAAAAGTCACCGGATCAAAATTCTGAGATAGCCATTTTATTCACCATAGTCAAAAAACCTAAAAACTATGTCCTTAGGGACGGCTTACTCCCCCGCAGTCCCCGTGGGAGGGGCTGCAACTGTTTACATATAGTAATGGTTACTGGGAAGTGTACAGACGTTTTCAGGGGGATTTTTTTTGTTTAGGGGGGACATTTGAGGGGGGGTTATGTGGAAGGATATTTCCACGGAGAAGCTTTTCATGGGGGAAAAGAATTTCAATGAAGGGGATGCAGGATTTTCTAGCATTATTTGAAAAAACAATGAAAAAATAAATATGAAAAGTTTTTTCTACTGAAAATAAGGAGCAGCATTAAAACTTGAAACGAACAAAAATTATTACGCATATGAGGAGCTTACCTCCTCGTTATACCTCACTCTTTACGCTAAAGTATTTTTAGTAATTTCAACTATTTATTCTACCGCCTTTGTGATCCAGAGCACATTCTTAAGGAATTGGGACAACATTTAAGCTTTGGGGTAAAGAACGAGGTATCGACGAGGGTTGAGCCCCCTCATACACGCAATAAAAACATACGAATATAGAAGTTCGTTACGTAAATTGATTCGTAAGTTACGTATATTTTTTACCAATGAAAACGTTTGCAAAAAATTGGAGGGCAACTAGGCCTCCTCCCTCGCTCCTTTTTTCTCAAAATCTTCCGATTAATTGCAATTAATTAATATGTAAATTTCGTTTTAATTATTTATGTGCGGAGAGCCAAGATCAAAACATGCATTAATTCAAAAACGTCCAGAAATTAAATTGAAAAAAAACACATTTTTTTAAATGAAAGTAAGGAGCAACATTAAAACTTAAAACGAACAGAAATTACTCCGTATATGAAAGGGGCTTTTCCTCCTCAAAGCCCCGCTCTTTACGGTAAAGTTTCTTACTGTTTTAGAAATAGGGTTAAGAGAAAGAGTCAAACTTTAGCGTAAAGAGCGGGGCGTTGAGGAGGAAAAGCCCCTTTCATATACGGAGTAATTTCTGTTCGTTTTAAGTTTTAATGTTGCTCCTTACTTTCATTTTAAAAAAATTGTGTTTTTTTTATTTAATTTTATAATGAAAAAGGTAAATTACAATGTTTTAACCCTTTTTATACCCAACAGCCAACAGCCATATTTTAAAGGATCCAAAGAAGGCATGAAATTGAATTCGCGAGAAAACCGATTATTATTATATCCACAAAGAGCATAAAAAATGGCTTTAAGTTGTGTGTTCTTAATTCTTAGGTCAATTATATGAACTGCTCCATATTTACCAGATCTATTGCAGGAATGATTGGTGGGGCAAACGTGAGACCCGTGCTCTCTCTGAAATTCCCTTCCTACCAGCTCAAATCTAGGTGTATACGCATAATGCATTGCTGTCCACACTTTATCAAGCAGGGATTATTTTAGGAATGATCCTAAAACTAAAACTCCCAACTTTTTTAGCTTTAATCATTAAGATCGGAGAACCTAAACCAAAACTCCAAAAGTGCATTCAAAAGTCACCAACTTACAGGCCAAGCACATATTTAAAAAAAAGCGTTTTGTTTCCTCCAATATCGGTATTTAAGTACCAATTCAAAAAAGTAATAATTTGAAAAAGTGAAATGACATTATTTTTAGAGAATCCTAAAAAGGACTTATCCAGATTTGCTTCTCTCCCGGACTATCTGTCTTGGCTTGATGCCCACAGCTATATGATTTAGATTAATCAAAATCTTTGTTGTAATTAACAAGCTTGTTGATTACAAATTGGGGCTGATATTGCTTTTGAAATTTCCAAAGTACTAACGCGTCAAGTACATATTTCTCAAATATTAATACCCAAAATCTAATCTGCACAAAGAAGGCCTAGGTTAACTTCAAAAAATATTGGCAGTTAAGCAGACTAGTTGACTTTAATCCGGTAGGCCTACAGGTGACAGAATTTTTCACTCTGGACCTTCCACTAGATTTTAAACTACCTAAAAGGACAAGTATGCAGCAGTGTAGGGTTAAAAAGAAAATCACCAAACGTGAGATCGCTGGGTCTCTTTTCGACACTGCCACCTATTTCGACTTTTCCAAACCTCTTATATTCTTTGCTGTTAACTAATATTATTATCTAATATTAATAAAACTTAGTAGTCTATACGACTACTGTTTTTAATATGTATGAACATGATGTCAATTAAAAAACGACCCAAACTATATTAGATAATAAATATTTAGCTCAAATTAACGAGCTTATTTAAAAGTTGAATTGGGCCAAATGTATCGAGCAAACAGTTATGTAAATGGAACTTGAAATTCAAGTGATCTAATCCTCTAAATCCTACTGCGTCATTGGCACTTTACTGAAAACTGTATGTGTCTTCAATAGTCTTGGAAACTACAAATAAAATCAAACTGAATGTTTGATATAATGCTGTTAATTATTGGAAGCTCATCAGTTCAAAATTTTATTTCACTGTATTTTATTTTTATTTTCAGTGCTGTAATAATTGGAAAAGAAAATATTTGTAATATAATTCGTTTTCAGTGAAGCACCAATGACTCAGTAGGCTTTAAACATTTACAGTTAGGGAAGGGGGCAGTATCCAACTCTTGTTTGTAGTGAAGCTATATTTATTTTCAACAGTCTCGGAAAGTACTAATAAAATTAAACTGAATATTTTATACATGGTGATATTAATTGCTGAAAGCTCATCAGTTTTATCAATATTGAGAGATTTCTCATCAAAATTTAATTTTACTGTAATTTTTATATTTATTTTGAATGTTGTAATAGTACAAAAGAAAATATTTGTAATATAATCCGTTTTCAGTAAAGCTCTAATGACGTAATAGGTTTTAGACTTTTACAGTGAGAGAAGGAGGTCAAACCCAACTTTTGTTTGCAGTGATTTTTGTTCGTTTCTAGCATGATTTGCATATTAAATTTAAGTTTCACTAGTTTTAAGATTTATTTATTCATTTATATTGGTACCTATTGTTTGTTTGTTTGCTATGATTGTTTATTTAATTTTTGTTCGTTGTGGGTTTCATTTATTCTTTAATAGTAATTTCTGGTCGTTTTCAGTGAGTTATTATAGGTTTCTATTTCTTTTGATCTTAAATTTAATATAGCCTTTACTTTTCTTTAAAAAACCTCTTTTTCGGAAAGTTTTTTCCAATCAATTTTTGTTCGTTTTTGACTGGCAGTTTTTCAAGTTTTTCAAAATTCACCATTTCAACGCTAAAGTTTTTTATTGTTTAAAAAAAAAAAGCTGAGAGAAAGAGTCAAACTTTAGCGTAAAGAGCGAGGCGTTGAGGAGGGGACAACTCCTTTCATATACGGAATAGTCTGTTCTTTTTAAGTTTTAATGTCGCTCCTTGCTTTCAGTTAAAAAAATAAAACTTGTTTTTTTATTTCTGAACGTTTTTAAATTAATGAAGGTTTTGATTTTGGCTCACCGTACATGAATAATTAGAACGAAATTTGCATGTTGATTTTGCTGTTGTTTTTTTTTTTTTTTTGGCTAAATGGCTTTCTCGAAATTTTGATCGGACAATTTCTGAGAATAAAAGGGGCGAAGGAGTGGGACTAGTTGCCGTCCAATTTTTTCGGTTACTTAAATAGGGCACTAGAAATTCTAATTTTATTTTCGAACGTTTTTATTAGTAATAAATATACGTAACTTACGAATTAGCTTACGTAACGATCATCTATATTTGCATATTTTTATTAAGTATATTAGAGGGTTTGCCCTCTTGTCAATACCTCGCTCTTTACGCCTAAGTTCGAATTTTGTTCCAATTCTTAAAGAATGACCCCTCAATCACAAAGACCGTTTAAGTAGAATTAATAGGTTTTATGAAAGTACCAAAAAAAACTTTAGCGTAAAGAGCGAGGTATTGACTA
The DNA here is from genome assembly GCF_032884065.1 of Artemia franciscana. Taxonomy (NCBI): domain Eukaryota; kingdom Metazoa; phylum Arthropoda; class Branchiopoda; order Anostraca; family Artemiidae; genus Artemia; species Artemia franciscana. Next base: position 32,019,401 of record NC_088871.1, read on the forward strand.
GGGGGTGAACTCCCTCATATACGTAATAATTTCTGTTCGTTTTAAGTTTTTATATTGCTCCTTACTTTCAGTTGAAAAAACTTGTAAAACTAAGCTTGATGAAACTTATTTGAAATCAGCATAAAAATCTGATTCTTTTGATGTATCTATTGGTATCAAAATACCGTTTTCTAGAATTTCGGTTACTAATGAGCCGGGTCAGTGAACTGTTTGATTAATATTTATTCAATACTGAATACTTATTACTGAATTACTCTGCTCGTCTTGGCTTAATGTAACTATTTTCTTTCTTTTTTTGGAAAACCTACTTTTGCAGGAATTTTTTCTTTAACTTATCTTCGTTTTTAATCGACATTTTTATCAGTTAATAAAACATATACTTTTAAATGTTTTTGTGGTTTTTCTCCCTAAGAATCAAAATCTGGGCTTGCTCTTTATATTTTTGGTAGTAAAATTTTGCAGTAAATTTTGATAATAGTTGTGGCATAGAACTTTAGATGGATGGGTACAAGGAATACTATTCAAACGATTAAATTCAAAATCTCCATAATCTTTTGGCTTATATAGGGCTGAAGGAATTTTGGCAGCCATTGTATAAAAACCTTGAATATAGACAAATATTAATTGACCATCCCTCCCCCACCCCAACATGCCTTGGAAGTTTCAAGTTAATTGCCATCTCCATTTCTGAGATATCGCAGAAAAAACCTTTTGACAATCCTGAATGCACATAATTTCTTTTTAGTTCAACATTCCCCTCAATATGCCTTGAAAGTTGCAACTTCATAAACTCAGTAGTTCCTTAAGTATCGCAGATATGCCCTTGTGACAACCTCGGATGTACAGAGTGTCTTTTGATTTGGTTTAACATCCTGTAGAATATGCCCTTAAAGTTCAAACGTAATACCCTTATGTGTTCCTGGGATATTGCGCGGACACCCTTGTGAGAGCCTAGATACACATTTTGTCTTTTTTTTTTGTCTTTTTTTACGCTCCCTTCAACTTTTTTCAACTTTACGCCCTATTCCATTCCTGAAATATTCTCTATGTCATTTTGGCAACCTGGATCCAGTCAATTTTTTTTTTTTTGTTCAATAGCTGTAGTAGTTCATTAGCTATAATAGCTCTAGCAGTTGAAAATTAACAATTTGAATAGTAGACATGCGTTAGGAGTAGTCGTGTAGTAATAGATGTTGCAGTGTTAGTCTTGATAATAGTAGTAGTAGTAATAGTAGTCAAAGTATTAGCAGTAGTTGCAGTATTAGTATTCGTAATAATGGAAGTGGTAGTCGTAGTGGCTGTAGCAGTAATTGCAGTAGTGCTAACAGTAGTAGTTGTTGCTTTAATGGTAATAGTAGCAGTCATAGTAGTAATAATAGCATTAGCCATAGTAGTAGTAGTGGTAGTAGTTGTACACGTAGTAGTAATAGTCGCAGTTGTAGTTATTGTAGCAGTCATAATAGTAGTAGTAGTACTAGTAACATTAGTGTGTATATTCTTTTGCTTATTTCAACATCCGCCTCATCATGCCCTGAAATTTCCAGCTTTATATCATAAGCCGTTCCTGAGATATATTCGCTCTTTTAGCTACCTACAAGCGCTTAGTGTGTTTTGATTTAATTTATACCCCCCCACTCCTCTCTCAGCATTCTCTCAAAGTCTCAACTTTGGCTTTTTTGGAGATACATCAAAAGAATTGGATTTCTATGATGATTTTAAATATACAAGTTTCATCAAATTTAGTCTTACCTATCAAAACTTACGAGCCTGAGAAAATTTTCCTTATTTTGGAAAATAGGAGGAAACACCCCTCCGAAGTCATAGAACCTTAACGAAAATCACACCATCGCATTCAGCGTATTAGAGAACTATTGTAGAGGTTTCAAGCTCCTATCAACAAAAATATGGAATTTCTTTTTTTTTTCGCCGCAAGACAGATCACGGATGCGTGTTTGTTCGTTTTTTTGTTGTTGTTTTTCCAGGAGTGATTGTATCGACCCAGGGGTCCTAGAATGTCGCGAGATGGCTCATTCTAACGGAAATTAAAATTTCTAGTGCCCTTTAAGTGCCCAAAAAATTGGAGGGCACCTAGACCCCCTCCTACGCTCAGTTTTTCCCAAAGTCAACGAATCAAAATTTTGCGATAGCCATTTTATTTAGCATAATCGAAAAACCTAATAACTATGTCTCTTGGCACGGCTTACTCCTTCACAGTGCCTGGGGGAGGGGCTGCAAGTTACAAACTTTGACCAGTGTTTATAGATAGTAATGGTTATTGGGAAGTGTACAGACGTTTTCAGGGGGATTTTTTTCTTGGTTGGGGAGGGGGTTATATTGAAGGATCTTTCGATGGAGGAATTTGTCATGGGAGAAGAGAATTTCCATGAAAGGGAAGCAGTATTTTCTAGCATTATTTAAAAGAAAAACAATGAAAAAATAAATAGGAAAAAGTTTTTTTCAACTGAAAGTAAGGAGCAGCATTAAAACTTAAAACGAACAGAAATCATTACACATACGAGGGGTTCATCTCCTAAATACCTGCTCCTTACGCTAAAGTATTTTTAGTAATTTCGATTATTTATTATACGCCCTTTTTGATTCAGGGGTCATTCTTAAAGAATTGGGACAAAATTTGAGCTTTAGTGTGAAGAGCAAGGTATTAACGGGGGGCAAACCCCTTCATATACGTAATAAAAACATATGAATATAGAAGTTCGTTACGTAAGTTAATTCGTAAGTTACGTACATTTTTTACTAATAAAAACGTTCGTAAAAAATTAAAAGTTCTAGTTGTCTTTCCAAGTAACCAAAAGTAACAAAAATTCAATAAAAAAGACAAGTTTTTTTTGAAAGTAAGGAGTGACATTAAAGCTTCAAACGAACAGAAATTATTCCGTATATGAAAAGGGCTGTTCCCTCATCAATGCCCCACTCTTTACGCTAAAGTTTTGTACTGTTTTAAAAAGTAGATTTGAGAGAAAGAGTCAAACTTTAATGTAAAGAGCGGGGCGTTGAGGAGGGAACAGTCGCTTTCATATACATTGTAATTTCTGTTCGTTTTAAGTTTTAATGTGGCTCCTTACTTTCAGTTAAAAAAACAAGTTTTTTTTTATTTAATCTAGCTATACAGAGTCAAAACCGTATATGATAGTTTTGTATAAAATAAACTGCACATATTTTTTCAGAGTAGATGTAAACAACGACCATCTTTGGTCACTTGAAGAAATGGAAAAATGGATTTCTCAGAGAGTCCGTGATCATGTACGAGCTGCAATGAAAGATAACGTCTTTCTTTTTACCAAAATTGATCGGTCTCCTCGTGATGGTAAGCTATTTCGTTTGAGAAAAGAGCTCCTTCTGATTCCAATCTGATTCTTTTTCTTTTACAGAAAACTCGGTCCTCTCTGGCTTGCCCCAAGTGTCGCAGTGCACTTTGTTGTCGCAAAGGCAGAGATGACGAGGATACTTTCCGTCAATGATGCACCAAATTTTAATGCATCAAGTAATGGCTAAACGACAATATAATCCTCTTTAAGGTGAACGGACTGAGTCATAGGAAGAAATGGTTAGGCGTTTTCTTTTTGAAGAAGCTCATCGTTAGAGTTGGGGGTAAATTGGCAATGGAGAGACACTACTCAGTTGTAATGAAGGCAATAGCTACTACTTTAAACAGGCTGATTACATTGTAGCAGAAATAGAGACTGTTTTGACTGATTTGTAAGAAGTCTGATGACAAACATCTTACAAATGAAAATTTGTAAGAAGTCTGTAACACAACTTCCCCTTGTCTGTGGTTTTAAGACCTTTATTCAATAGATTTTTACTGATTATTGCATTGAGGGTGCAATAAAATCCAGCAATTTTAACGAGCATTTTTTACTTTTCTTCGTAATATTTTAGAAAAATTTTAATGCCAAACTCAGACAGCATATATTATTGTAGTAAGCTGAATTTTTGTCAGTACTTTTGATGCCATCTGGAATAATTTTAATTTAAATTAGCTGACAGATTACATCTTAATTATCTTGACTATACCGATCGGACTGGTGTCCTGATTTCATTTAGTAACAATCTATAAAGTTCGCCAATATTAATAAAAACCATCGTTAAGGTTGTTCACGGTCCACGTCGACCAACCAGTGATGAAGAATAAGACCACCTGAATTTAAGTTACATTAAAAACAAGACTCCTCTATCTTACTATGGAATACGAACTCGTCCCAACGTGCCTCGACATTTAAAATATTTTTAAAAGGAGTGTAGGTGGCATTTAAGGTGAAAAGTAAACCATTCAGAGAGTGAAAGCTGTCACCACTCAGAGGAGTGTAGGTGGGTTCGAAAAAAACCCGCCTCGTTATCGTGTCTGCAATCTAATTTAAATTAGGATATTGTCGTTTTTCTTTTCAAAACTTTAGAAGTGATAAGGCTTAGAGTTTAAATACATCAAAATTAGGAGAGACAGTTCTTTCGATTGCAACTTCATTAAGATTTACAATGTACTTTGTATCCCACGCTTACGTTTCTTTATTTATTTTTATGCTCATTTCATCATTTTGCATTGTCTCTTTAATTTACGTCTATGGTTAACTTTACTGTGTAGTTTTAGTTTATTAGTAACCACTTAATAATATAATTAGAGCAAGAAAAAAAAATTTCTCTACACATTACTCATCCTTTTTTTTGACGTACTTAAGGTGTTTTGTTGCTAACTGCTGCTATAATAAACCTTTTAAAATGGGCACTGTTGCAAAATATTCTGCTCCACTTTCTTCCTCTATTTTTTGTTAAGGAGGAGGCTTCTTTAGAATGGCGAAAGTTAGCATAAACATTGATGTTCAGCCTTGGTACTATCACGACACTTACGATTGGATTTTTTTTTTCCGTCTTCTCCTTTGTTTTGGCAGGTGGTTCCCAGAAAGTATGGCTATTTTTTGTTTGTTTTTATTACGCCGCGTGTCTCTTCGTACAGTTGCCACTCAATTTCGAATGTGTGTGTTTCTTACTCCTAGCCAAATCTGATTACGTTCAGTAGCAGAGTATGGGTGGTCAAGTTCACCTGATAGCTGATCATCTCCAAATACTGAAAATATTACCCATTTTTTTGCAGAAGAATAAACATTCAAAATTTTTTAGTACTTAACCTCTTTGTTCAATAGGTCGCGTTGATTGGAAAGAATATACATCATGGTTTTTAACTCACAATGGCTATAAAGATGACAAATTACTAAGAGGAAGGAAGAGTCTCTCCCGTAAAATTAAAGGTACAACATATTAAGAAGCTAAAAATACTGGTTTTTCGCCATATTATACTTTTTGAGTTTTAAAGCTCGCTCTTTACATGTACCAAATAAAAGAATTTTTTTTAATCAAGAATCAGTTCGCGGTAATGAACTGTAAGTAAGGAGCGATGCGGCTCAATAGTAACCAAAACTCTAAAAAATGGATTTTTGAAATCATTAGACATATCAAAAAAATCGGCTCATCATGTTGAATCCAAATATATAAGATTCATTCAGTTTAGTCTTACTCATCAAAGGCTACGAGCCTGAGAAAGTTTGCCTGATTTTCCAAAAAGGGGGGAACATCCCCTAAAAGTCAGAGAATCTTAATAAAAATCATACCATCCGATTTAGCGTGTCGAAGAACCTTGTTGATGAGGTTTCAACCTCCTATCTGTGAAACTGTGGAATTTTGTAATTTTTGCCAGAAGAAAGACCATGGATGCATGTTTGTTTGTTTTTTCTATTTTTCGGGGTGATCGTATCGATTCAGTGGTCCGAGAATATCGGGAGATGTCTCTTTCGACCGAAAATGAAAAGCCATAGTACCCCTTGTGAGTAACCAAAATGATTGGTAGGCAACTTGGCTCCTTTCCCCACCCCTTTTTTCCCGAAATCATCCAATCAAAATTTTGGGATAGCCATTTTGTTCAGCATAGTTGAAAGACCCAGTAACTTTCCTTTCGATATAAGATGACCCCGCCACAGCCCCAGGGGAAGTTTTTAAGCTATGAAATTTGCCTATTGTTTACACATTGGGAAGTTTGCATACATATTCGGATGGAAGGGAACGAATCTTCTGGGGGTTTTCCACGGGGGAAGTTTCCAGGGTGATCTTTTCAGGGGAAATTTTACACTGGATGAATTTGCCGGAATTTTTATACGAAATTCTTTTTATATGTCGTACTTACTCTTTTCTGTCTCAATTTGTACGCTTGGGGGTGTTAAGGATAATTGCCCTGGGTAAATTTTCACCAGGATTGAATTGTCTGGATCATATTTCCGAGGGAAGGGGGATTTCTCCGTGGAGGTGGAGCCAGATTTCCTGGAACTATTCAAAAGTGTTTTCATTGAGAGTAAGGAGCAACACTAAAACATAAAACGAGTCGAAATTGGAACGTACGTGAAGGGAGCTGCCCCCCTCTTCAACACCTCGCTCTTTATGCTAAAGCTCGAATTTTGTCCATATTCTTTAAGAACCGACAGAAAGGTCGTTTAACTAGAAGAATAAGAATCTTTTATAAAATTAATAAAAAACTTTAGCGGAAAGAGCGAGGTGTTGAGAGGCGGCCAACTTCCTTCATATACGTAATAATTCCTGTTCGCTTTAAGCTTTAGTGTTGAAAAAAACTTTTTTTTAATTTAATTAAAATAAAGAGTGACATTAAACACTAAAACACGAATTGTTCTGACTACGAAGTAGGCTTCCTCCTCTACTCCCAACTGTTAACACTAAAACTTCGAGGTGCTTTACTGGAAGCATTTTTATGTGTAACAAATGTAGTTAATGGGAAATTGCACGTGTTTTATTTGCTTCTTGTCGGTCTAAACATTTGATTAGAAAATTTTGTTGTTTAAGGCAAATGCGCTCCAATAAGCTTTTCTATTCGTGTAGCATTGTAAAAACTACTTGTATATCCCATTCCGATTTTTTCTATGAACAAAAGTGTTACATAAAACACAACAGTTAAATCTTCATGTAATAATAAAAATAGTAACCCAAATCATTGGGGAGGAAACTGTAAGCATGGTTGCGGCATGCACCGCAGCTTAATAAAAAACGAAGTTCAGCCTATAGGAGCCGAAAATTTCAAAACGTGTTTTGAAAAAAAAAATGTCAATTGAGAAAAAATCTGTATTTGAAGCTAATTCGGGAATGGTAGCTATTGTTTCGTTAATCAATTGTAAAAAATTATTATGGAAGCAAATTTATGGTAATTCCGAAAAATAGCCTGAAACACCACAAAAATGGTGGAAGGCCGAAGTAGAAACTGTGCAATTGGAATATTCATTGCTAAAAATCACTTTTCCACGTGGGAAGCAGTGATGTGTCTCGTTTTTTTTTTATTCTCCTTTTTCCTGTTAGCGTACAGACCGTGAGATTAAAGAACGGGCAGTCCCCATCCCATGCTCAGAAATTTCTATGTCTTGTGTATTACGGTAGGAATTACTTGCTGGTAGAACATACCGATAAATACAAATTTGTCGACGATTTGTCGCTCTTACTCCCCTATCTTCTTCATGGCAATGTCCCCACCAAACAATTCTCCGAAATCGCTTTCGATCTACTAGTTCACAGTGCTCTGATACGAAATTGACTATTAACTCTGTTAAATCAAAAATACTTAGACTGAACTCGCTAAAGAGAGACTTGGTCCCCCTGAAGTTCCTTTCACTGTTGTGAGTGAGGTGAAAATATTTAGGTGTCGTTTTCTCACGTGATTGCACCTTTACTACCCATATTAATAGTGTGACCCGTAAAGCAAACGCATCTCTGCAAATCCTTTCAAAAATGCGTCGCTTCGGGTGCAGCGCCCACAGTCTTCTCCGGGCATACCTGTGCTGCGTACGCCCCATACTTGAATACGCTTGTACTGTCTGGGGCCCGTCAGTATTAAGAACTGCCTATCTAATTCAGGAATTGGAGTCAGTCCAAAAACGGGCAACGAGGATCATCCTAAGTAATAGTGACATTTCCTACCCCGAGGCCCTAGCAACCCTTGAACTCTAAAGTTTGGAACTCCGTTTGGGGGACCTTATCCTGAGTTTTGACAAAATGCTGCTGTCTAACCCTGCTCACCGTAACATTTTACCACCAGAAGCCCTGACAGTCTGCCGTACGAGACAGAAGCTAAAATTTGTGCCTGTGCGTACTCGGATAAACCGCTACCAGAACTCTTTCGTCTCTTTTTTTACGTCATTATACAATAGTGCATAATAACACATTTTGTATTTGAACATCAAATTAGCCATTTGAGCAACGATTGTTGTTTAAATAAACCTTTCTCTCTCTCTCTCTCTTACTATTTATTATTTGCTATAAAGAAAAACCGGTTATGGAAAACTGAAGATATATACACATACGAAAAAAAAGAAACAAAATAAAGAAAATGTATAGCTATTCCAAAAAAATTTCTGGATGTGCCATACCCTCACGGATTAACCTGCAGCAATTTTGGTAATAATATATTTTTTTTCCAAAACCTAAGTATTTGCTTTCTCAAACCTCCAACTTCATACAATCAACAACAAAAAGGAATAAATCTTTACTATTCTCTCGACGGACCGGACAAAAACTGATGCATTTTTATACCTAATGAAATGTTTTTATTTTTTTTGTATGGGGGTTATGTTTCTTTGATTCAAAATTTGGTCTTCTTATTCTAAAGTTTAATTGCCGTTGGCTGGTTAATGAATACTGAGCCGGTCTTATATATATTATATACATACATATAAGTATAAATGTGTGTATATATGCAATTTTGACCGAGACAGTTGTTACCTTTTATTATTTGATTTTTATTCTTGATGAGAATGAAATAATAATCGATTAAATAATTTGTTTATCTTTTAGAAAATAATGTGATTATACAAGATTTTATATTTTTAGAACAATTGGCATGGAATAAAGCTCAATGGTCAGAAGCAACTAGAAGCAACACAAGCTCCTTGGATTTAGATGAATTTCTTAGCTTTCTTCACCCCGAGTCCAGTGTTGCAACTCTTTTAGATCGTGTCGACAATGTTATTCTACAATTAGGTAAAAAAAAAACTGTGTAAAACTATTCCTTCAATCTTGGTACATCCTTTATTTTAGAAAAACACTTCAGCCATCCAAAATTAAATGAATTAAATGCTAAAAGAAATTTTGAGTAATGGTAATTTGGACTCTTCGGCTAAATATAAATTTGGGTTACCATTTAGGATTCAGGCCCAGTTAAGTAGAGTTAACTGCCTGCTTTCATGAGCTGCTTTTCCACCGACAATTGATTTTATATGTAGAATCTATTGTTTGTAAGGATATTAATAAATTTCAAAAAATATCTTAACTTCCGATCTTGCTTCTTAATTATTTCGTTTTTCGTCCTCAAGTTAAACTTTTGGAGATCAGATAGTGAAATTTGTATTATATGATAAGTATACATTGCCGTGTATTCTTAAGAAGAAAACAACTGACTCCGATGACACCGGTTTGTTTTTAGGAGGAGAATTTATTCTCATCCAAGAGATTAACAATTTTCTTATAATTTTATTAAAATGAATCTATTGAACTTTGTTTCGAAAACAACCGGTTTATTTTATTAGTTATATGACAAGCATGACTTGACGCATTGCCATGCTAGGTATGACGCAATAATATTGTAAAAAAGTGTTATATATTTTATCATTCCTGAGCTTGAAATTTTACTCAATTTTTTATTAAGATTATATCCCATGTCTAGATTACATAGGATAGTTTTCATTTATTTATTTCATTATATAGAAAATAGTCAAAGGGCTTATCGTATTACAGGCATAAAACAAAAAAATACAGCTTTCGTAAGGATCTGAAAAGTAAATGGTTTTGTCTCCCCCTCTCCCCTCAGCAAAATCATCTCTGAAAGTTTCAACTGAATTCCTGAACCATGAGACAAGACAGGGCCTGCGAAAACTATTTGCGAAGAGAAAAGGCTTTCCTTCTCTGAAAGAAGAGGGGATGTTAATCCATTTGTGCGCATAAAATTGTTTAATATTCAAAATTTGACACCTTTTAATGAAACCTTTTGACTGTATGTAACATCTATTGAAACAAATGCTTGCCTTAGGGCTCAGCTACCAGTTGTATTGCGCAGCCGTCAGATCGTTTGCAAACATTTACCATTTACATCAAATAAGATATTATTTTTTGTTTAATGTTTTGTTACTGCTATTGCTATTGCTACTACTACTACTAACTGGCTGCAGCACCAAGCCGCTTGAGGACAATACAGCTACGTATGCTCCTCCCCATTCCAATGTATTCAAAGCCCCCCTCTTTACAGCCTCGCAAAGCGTTCCCATTTCTCTTAAAATCTTTCCTTATGACATTCTTCCAACTCATTCGGGGATGGCCTGTCTTTCGTTTGGCCTTTGATGGTTGGCCAACAAGGACAATCTTTGGCAATATGTCAGCCTTCATCTACAGGAGATGTCTAAGCCAATTCATCCTTTGTCTCATTATAGCCCGAGATAGTAGGTTTGAACCACCTTTTCGTACAGCTTACTTTTTGAAATACGGTCAGTCAGTCGGGTACCTTAGACAATCCGTAGGCAAATTGTCTGGAAAACATCTAGCCAATCCTCCGTTTTTTTTGAGCGCCCACGCTTCAGAACTATAGTTCTGAACGCTTATATAGTCCACGCTTCAATTGCCAGTCACTGTAACTCTCAATTCGCATGTTTGATTACTAGTTTTTTTTTACACGGATGTGTTAGATTATGCGTTAGATCTTGCTAGTGTCCCATATGTTTAGCCTTTCATGATAGAATGTACTTTTGTTTTAAATTCAGATCTTTTGGTATTAAATTCTTTATTATTTTAGACCATGACTCGGATGGTTTTCTGCGGTGGGATGAATTCACTTTCGTCACCTCTCGTACAATTAGTATCCAAGACTATTTTTCAGAATATGAGCTTCAAAGGTTCCAAAACAAGTACAGTTTAAAGAAGGAGTTTTCAATAGCAGATAAGGACAAGTCGGATACTATTGACAGGGGTGAGCTTACTGTAAGTTTACTTTTCTTCCTCTTCCTTTATTTTACCAAATATGGTTGGATACGAATGTCAAGGTCAGCTAAAAAACAGTTGGAAAATCTTGTTTTCTACTCTCAAATTATTCTGATAATAAGAGGGACTCCATCCCCAAACACACACACTTCAACACCCATCTTTCAGCATCAGTACAAACATAATCTCCCTAAGGTAAAAAACTATGGGTAATTTTTTTTCCTCCAATTTTGCCTGAAGAAACTTCTTTAAAAGGTCTGTAAATGTGAGCTTAAGATTCAGGTTCCCCCTCTAAAAAAATCTGCCATTGGAATTATTTTATAAATACTCCGTAATGGGGGTTCATTGACGTACTACATACATGCTTACTTGTGTGGGGGCATCCACTCAAGATCGGGTTGTGTCTTAAGAACCTCCACCTTCGTTAAAAATTAGAAAAAATATTACCTTAAATTCCCCTCACACACACAAGAAATATTTTAGCAGTACACCTTTTTTTTGGGGGGGGGGATATACTGTGGGAGTTTAACGTGACTACCTGATTTTGCTGATACTGCTGGTAGTAGCAATATTAGTGTCATAAAGATGCATAAAACAAAATCCTTATCAATGTTTGCCGTTCCTGAAAACGCTACCTATTGTGTCGCGAAAACCCTCCAAAGTTTCTGGGTAGTTTATGCTAAATGCAACTACTCGGAATTGACGTACCTTACATCTGTTTTGACTCAAAAGACAAACTGAAAAGGGAAATTTTAAATATTATTCGTTTACTAAAATCCTAATGTTTTTGTTTTTTTTTCAATAATTTATAACTTACTCGATATAAAAGTTTACTCCTCCAAGTAGAAAATAGGGAGAGGGTTGTTCATTCAAACAGGATCTCATAATGCTTTGGTTTTTATAGTAGTAGCCCATAAACATGGGTGTTTTTATGATTTTTTGCACCAAGTCCCCATATTGCGCCCATTTTGGATCATATGTCATAAGGCCAAAACTTTTGAGATAGAGATTCTGCTCCAGATCCCTCATGCAGTAACCCGCCACTGTGGCTGCGTGTTTTAATCGTAGGCACACTGTTGTGATATTTTCGATTTGATTATTTTAAGGAAATTAAGAGTAGTCTGAAAATATTCTCAATCAAGCTATTATCTTTAAAGGGCAACTTTAAAGCCTAAAACTTAAAATCAAAAAGACCTTGTTTTTTTTTCGGAATGTTTGGCTTGAAAATTTTGACGTTTTAGTCGTGTAGAAAATTTTTATTGTCCTAAAGCCACTTAAATGAGCACATATGTTCTCTGAGCAGTGTAATAAAAATAAAAAATAATTAATGTAATGTATTTTAAATTAAAGTAATAGAATTAAATTAACAAAATTACGTTTGAAAGTGTGTATTGTTTTCGCTTAAGCACAATTTCAACTTCAGTGTAAATAAAAGAGAACAGTGGGGGGTGGAAGCCCCTTGTTTTTTAAAAGTAATTTTGTTCAAATTAATCATTAACGTCGCTCTTTACGTTTGTGATGAATAACTTTTCTTTTTTTATAATCGCAATCAAAATTTATTAACAAGCTTAGCCAGCATTCAGGATTTCACTGATCGGAAACAGAGAACACTTATAGGAAACAGATTTCTATTGGTGCGCGGAAACGCGCCTTATATGTTTCTTTCCAGTAGCGCTACTGAAAATGGCACAAATCTCTCTTATCACGGAAAAAAAGACCCAATAAATCTTTTCTATAAATCGGTCTTTCAGAAAACGCTAGATTTTTTTTTAATGGTTTTTGAATCGTATTGTGGCTTAATAATATTTTCTTGTTTGCTTTTGTAGAATTTTTGTTGAAGAGTGGCCTTACATTTTCTGAGTATCACACTGCTGTTGTGTTAGTTTTGGTTGTTGCATTGTGCTAATACTTTCTTCCAATCTGTTTTTACTACCGGTGCTCAGTCTACCGTTTTTTAATCTTTAACTAACAAAACAGTTAAACTACTCAGTTATTTTAATTTTGACACCATAGAATACTTTATTTTATTTAGAAAATTCATATGACAGGATTTTCAACATTGCTCTTCCTGTCCCGGTAACCAGAGGTGTCACTAGCCAAAATGTTTTAAAATAGGGGGCCATAAAGTTTACCGATTGGCTCGTTATTTTTACCGATTGATTTGGGTAATATTGCTATAAGAATTCCTTCTTTTTTTCGTCAGCCCATTTAACTAAAAAAAAAATTAGCCTCGAATTTCTTTACCACTGGGCTGAAAGCACCGGGGTGGGGCTTTTCTTCCCCTCCCCATATTTGGCACCCCTACCGGTAACGTTATTAAAAGTTGGTATTATCCATTTCATGAAATGAATTTTTGAGTAAATGTCCCAGAAGGTACTAATTGTTTTGGCAAAACAGCAATGCGCTGACTCTTGTATAGGTATAATTAATGTTTTTTTTTCAACTGAGAGTAAGGAGCAACATCAAAGCTTAAAAAAACAAAAATTGGTCCATATGTGAGTGGAGCTGCCTCGCCCTCAATCCCTCGCTCTTTACGCTAAAGGGTTAAAGTACTTTAAAAAAGCTGCTCATTCAAATCCAATGACCCTTGTATTTGCACAGTCTTTCTTAAAGAAATTTGATAAAAGGTTAAGCTTTAGCGTAAAAAGTGAGGGATTGAGGAGGGGGCGACCCCCCTCAAATACGGAATAATTTCTCTTTCGTTCTAAGTTTTAATATTGTTCTTTACTTTCAGTAGAAAACGTTTATCTTTTTATTTAATTTCTGTTTTTCAAATCATGCCAGAAAATTCCCCCCCTCCTTTTAAATTTCTCCTGTAAAATTCCCCCCGAGAAATTTTCTCCCCACTGAAAATTATCTTCATGGAAATCCCCCCCCGCAAAAAAAAACCTAAAAAATATGTTTATTTCCCAATAACAAATACTGTATGTGAACAATTGGCAAATTGCATAACTTATAGCCCTTCTTCCAGGGACTTAGGGGGTCATGTCATCCCCAAAGACATAGTTTTTGGACCTTTCAGTTTTGCAACATCAAATGGCTATCTCAAAACTTTGATTGTATATCTTTGGTGAACAAAGAGGTGAGGGAGGGGGGTTAGTTGCCCTCCAATCCTTTCTGTCACTGGAAAAGGTACTTGAACTTTTGATTTTTGTTTGACTGAGCCCTCTCTCGGTATCTTGATTTCTATAGATAGTAGCTTGAAACCACTATAACCACATATGTCGAATCTGATGGTGTGATTTTGATTAAGATCCCTTAACGTTTGAGGTGTTTCCACCTTTTTTGAAAATGAGCCAAGTTTTCTCAGGCTTGTATCTTTTGATGGGTAGCATTAAACTTAAGGAATTTTATATATTCGGAAATTGGATAAAAAGCCAATTCTTTTGGTGTGCCCATTGTTATCAGAATTCCGTTTTTTAGAGTGTTTGCTATTATTGGGTTGAGTAGCTCCTTACTCGTAGTCCGTTGCTGCTAACTGTTTGATTACACAGTAATTTATAATGTCTGTTACTACTAACCCTTGATTTATTAACAGGCTTATTTGGATCCAAGGAACCCAAGACGGTCAAAGCTAGATGCTATGAATCTTTTGCAACTGGCTGACAACAACAAAGACTCAATGCTTGATACCAGTGAACTACTTAAGCACGGAAAATCTTTTCTTGATAGTAAAATGGTAGATGCAGCTAAAGTTTTTCATGAGGAAATATAACTGTACTGAAAACGCACTGTTTATAATAAATTTTTGATATGATTCATTTTTTATTAAACTTCAAAAAATAAGTTTATTTTATAGAATAGATAAGAGCGATATTAAAACATAAAATCAGTGAAAATAGAGTCAAAGATAAAAGTCAGGCTCAAAAAAGGGAAATTTACATGAAAAATAAATGAAACTGGAAACTATCAGAAATGGAATACATATTAAAGCCAAACTTAAATTAACAGATATAACTATAGATTAATAAATGAAAACTAAATGAACAGGGGGTAGAATGAATAAGTAAGTCAAACTTAAGACGAACAGAAATTACCTGGAATTAGAATACGGCTACCACCCCCTAAGCCCCTCTAAAGGTTTGAGTATCAATCCTTTTTGGCTGAAAACAATTTTTTCCCCGATAATTTGTTTTTCATTTGCCAGAATATTAACAAAAATGAAAATAACAATGCTAATGAAGGATTACAGATAAGAGTAGAGCTACAGGTCCCTCAAACCCCCAGGCTAAAGTCCTATTGGCGCTGTGCTAAAAACAATAAATGACAGTAATTATAAAGGCTAGAAAAAAGAAAAGATAATATTCCTGAATAAATACATTTCAGTTTTTCTAAAAGGACACCTTTTTTCAAAATTTTTCCTTTTGATTCTGTTTGAATAATGAGTATATAAAACTGATGCCTAAGCAATACTTTTAAAATGTGCGGATGTTATGCTAATAAAAACAAAACTATTTAAAATGCATTTTTATTTTCAGTGAAGGGCAAATAAATCTCTAGCCTGTGAGGGGTTTTAGGAGGCAATAGGCCCATCCTTATTTCTAATGATTTCTGTGTGTTTTAGGTTTGGTGTGATTATTCATTTTGATTGTGATTCATTTTAGGTTCCATATGATATTTCAGGTAAATATTATTTTTGAGTTTGATTTGATTATCCATTTTTAAATTATGTTCGTTTCAAATGTGACCTAATGTCTGACTCTATTTGTGCTCGTTTTAAATTGTAATATCGCTATTTACTTTTCATTCAGTAAGTTTTTCGGGAACATATGCTATTTTTTATATTAATTTTTGTTTATATCCAATTGACGTAGTTTCATTACGTGTTTATTGTGTAAACATTATTAAGTTCTTTTTCAATTTTTGGGTGAAGAACAATTATGTTAGACTATAATTAAAATTTTAGAGAAAATTTGGATATTCAGTTAAAATATACGATTAATCATAGTCTCGTGCGATAATTTTTTAGTGATATTTTCTTATAGGAATTTCTATTTAGATGAGGATGAGAATTTTCCGTTGGTCTTCTGTGAAGCTGAAGCCATCCTAACGCCCCATTATGTAGACACTTTTGAAAATAGACTGATATTAATCCAATATTTTATTGGAATATTTTTTTTATGTTCTATTTTATTGTAGATGTTAATGAGTGTAAATAATTGCATGTTCAGACTATTCATAAAGAAAGTTTTTTGTTTTTTTTTTGTCTCAAGAAACAAATTCTGTAGTGCCAAAATAATTACGGCCCGATATATTTCCAAAACTTGCTGTCTTGTTAATGTACCATCCACCCTGTTTACATGCTCTGTAATTTTCAAGCCATTCAGAGATCCATTTATTGGTGTCTTGAATCGATACAGTGAACATTAGTTTCATAGAGGTTGTTCTGCATTAGGGTTCATGTAGCCTACTATCTTGTAAATACAATATTCAAGGCGCTAAGAAACACACGATTTATGGGCATATTTTGTACGTCATGAATCTTTTAGTCCTTGGTCTTGGCTGATCGAAAATGTTATGACCCATTTTAGGCAAAGAATTTTTTCTGGGCATGGTGCCCTTGATCTATGGTCTATAGACGTAAGTTTTTGGCTGAACCCAAAAAAAAATTGGGGTTCCAATTCCGGCAAACTAATTTTCTGGTTTTTTTTTTTTTTTTGTTTTTTTACCGTAAAATTAATTTTTTAGTCCGTTTATCGCGGATTCCTGCCCCAAAACAAAAAACTTGTTTGTATGTTAGGACTCACTTGGCCCTTTAGATTTCCCGCTGCTTAAAAAAAAAAGTTTTTGGCCTTTTTCTGTCTTCATTTCTAGATGATCCCATGTTTATTATTCATTTTTTTTTTTTTTGTGTGTGTGTGCATTGATCCCTCATGGCCAAGGACTCCCCGATAATCGCATATTTGTCGAGCAGATCGACAATAAAACCATTTTGTCTTATTTTCGGGAAAGGGTGTGCCTGCAAACTAAATTTTTTAGGGCATAAAGCTCTACTAATTCCGTGCTAGTGCATTAAATATGAAATTTATCAGATATTTGTATCTTGCTTTGGATTGTAACCAGGAAACTTAATACCTCGTACCAGTAATTCAATAAGCAGTATTTAGCGTTGAATGAGCATGTGTTTTGCTGACGGTTTGTGCATCCGTAATACTGACAGTATATTTACCTTCGGGAAACTTTCTGGGTATTTTTGGGGAATCTTTCTGGGAACTTTTGGATAGCCCTAGCCTTCTAATATGCTAAATCATAAAAAAAAAACTTTCTAGCTTTTAAAGAAGATTCACACCTACGCACAGTATTTTCCGAACAAATATACAGCAATACGCACATATTGGCTTCCGTTGATCTTAGGATTGACACCTTTCTTAGTGACATGATTTGAAGAGAGCCATGGGAGTTAGTTTACACGGTTCAGAAATTTTTCAAGTGGGAATGCTTTTAAAAAGGATCCCTTTGCCAAAAAGAACCACATTCATTAATATTTTGCACTGGATATGTATTTTTGATCCGAGGGGAGGGCAGTTGCTTCCTCGCCCTTTCCTGAGGTGCCCTTGCCTTGTCATGCTGTTGTAATGTAAAACTGTTGATAAAAAGTCCGTTACTGATATCTTGACTCTGCATTTAAAATGTGAAGATAGGGGAGGCTAGAGAGATCATTTGGCAGAAATAATCAGATTACACCCATTCAAATACAATTTTTCTACTATTTGCATATGAAGGCTCTATATATTGCATATGAAGACTAATAATATTTTATTAGCGACAAGGCGCATGTAAACTTAAGGCTTGCAGTGTCATAAACAAAGAAGTTACACTTATGAAAAATGGTGACAAAACTTATGACACACGTTTTTGAATCTAATAAAGATAAAAAAAAAAACTCATTAAAAATCCCTAAAAAAAATTGGAAATATGCATAGAAAGTAATTATAAAGCATATGACAAAACGTTTTGAATTTGGTGAAAGTAAAGAAAGACATCATTTTAAATTTATTAGTGCATTGAAAAGATGGAGGAAATACCACCCTATTACGTGGAAACAATTTAAGCTACAATCGTCATCAGTATATTATGAAATTTTTTATTTTAATGACGAAAACGATGATTATTTACCAAATGAGCTTGGATACTGACAAAGAATATATTCAGCTTTATCAAAGAGATTTTTACCATAAGGAAAGAATTATTTAATTGTAAAGTTTTCGTTTTGAACTGTCGTTTTGTGCACAACAAGGCAGACTTGTGGCACTGCAATTCATCATGACAGATAACGGATGGAAAGGGCGTTTCAACAATTTTTGTGTGCTACAGGCTACGTGCTTCTACGATGAGTTGTTTTCAATAATTATAGTATCGTTATGACTATTAATTTTAATTATATTGCCTCTATTAGGCGATATTTTAGTAGCTACAGGTGTGGGTAGTCTAAAATTTGTCATGTCTGACAGTCTGTTTTTTAATATGTTTGTTTTTCTTTTCTTTCGTTTCTGTTATTGTATGGACTGATATAGTGTTATTTTCGTTCTGGAACCTCAATTTCTGGTTCTTTGTTTCTTTTTATATATGACTTATTTTCACGGAGTATAAGCTATGTGTAATTTATTTAAAACACTGTATTCTGTTCGTTTTGATATTTTGTTAGTTCACGAGAAAATTACTGGAAATTGGACTAAAATAAAATATTTTACTGTTGTTTAGATCTCCCCTCATATGAATTTCTTTGGTTAGGTGGACCACCTTATAAAAAAACAAAAAAAAAAGATTAGGCAAGATTATAATCTTATAAGATTATTGATTATAAGATGATAGTGTTCCATACCAACTTACTACAATTATAGACTTAAGCTATAAAGAAAGCTAAGTTAGCTGGCTGGAATAGTAAATTCTCGCGGAAATATAAAATAATAGAAAATATACGGATGGGAATCGTAGTGATTGACACGGAAGAAAAGTGTATAATGTTCTCTATAATATCTTATAAATTAATACGATTTTTTATGCCTTTTTATATATTAATTTCAATGAAATGGATTCCAAAAAAAAATCCAAGAAAAGTAAAGGATGGTTTTGAAACAGAGAATAAGCCATATAATAAGTTAAACTTCAAACGAGTATTATTATGAATAAACAAATTAAATTTAAAAAAAGGAAGTAAATGAATAATCAAGTCAACCTTAGAACGAACAGAAGTTACCATAAAAAGAGCCATACAAATAAAATCTGAAAAATGAAAATTTGATGAGCCAAACTTAAAAACAAGTAGAAACTACTGTGACTGAATGAATAAGCACTAAAACAAACAGAAATTAAACTGAATAATGAAGTCAAGCTTAAAATGAAGAGAGCTCTCCACACGAAAAAGTAGGACGTCCACCCCTTAATCCCTGTGACGGCCTAAGTGCTATCTGCACTTTATTAAACACGGAATCCATTTTAAACAATTTTTCTTTTGTCCTTAATGGATTGAAAAATCAAAATTTGATCAAACTTTCAGGAATTCCTTTTTATATATCATCATATTTGAAAGAGTGAATTTAGTTCCTTTAGGCCAGTATGAAGTGATTTTTATCAGTATATTCTTATTTCAAATACATTTCTTCCTCCAAATGTATAGCAAATACATTAGGGAATCATTTATGATTAGTGAACTCAAAATATTGCTTTTATAAGACCAACAAATTGCTTCACAAGTTACAAATTTTCTTTTTATAAGTTTTTTTTTTTCAGTATCAGTTTTCAATATCGCAAAATATTGCCAACAAGTTGCTTCACATGTTACCAATATTCGTTTCAAAGCTTTAATTTAGGAATGAACTTCTTATATTTTGAAATTAAATGGACTCCACAGAAAAGCTTGACCATAAAAATGGCCTATAAAAACAGTAGAAATAAGTTGAAAGTCAGTGAAAGAGTATACTTATTCCAAAAATGAAACCCTTGGATAGTATATATTTTAAAAAACTAAAATTTAAATCCGACTATAGTCATTAGGTGTTCTAAGGAGGTGGTAGTCTTTCGTCTATTTAGGGCAATTTCTATTTCTTTCAAGTTTGAATTAATCATTATGTTGCAAGAGCAACACTTTGGTTTTGTCGTGTTTTTTTTTTTCCTAGCACCCCGATTTCAGCTTGTTCCTAGAAAGTGGTAAGGGTCTAACCTCTGCGGTTTTTGTGGAAAGTGTGGACCTTTGGCCGGATTGATGAATACGACTTTGCATTTTGGAAAGCTTCGTAGAACTCTTGCCTGAGGCCAAAAATCTATTGTTTCTACCCATTTCTGTTCGTGATTTCAGCTGAGTTTATCATTTGGTTTTTTACACTTAGGATTGCGGTAGAGAAATGGTATGAGATGTGCCTCTTAAACTTTAGAAGTTCTCTCATAGCTAAGGAAATTAGCCTTTATCCTTTGCTCCTTTCTTTATGATGACGTTAGAAACTTGGCCTACGGGTAAAAAAGTCAACTTTTGAACTAAGACAGATAGATTTTTTTTTCGAAGGCAATCGATAGCTCTTGATGCGCTGATCAAAGTATATGTCATCTTTTTTTTGGTAGAAAAAGTACTTCATAAGATATACCAGTTTGAAAGTTTAAAGGGGTTGACAACTTCAGTAGTAAGGTAGTAAGTAGTAAGTACACACTGAGATCAAAAAAAAATTTTAAGGCGACTAGAAATAATAATGCTAATGTATTAACTTTAAGATTCGTATAATTTTTTTAAGATGTGCATTTGCATAGTGCTTGACTAACGCTACTGACAAAAATACTGATCAAATGGCTTTGATGACGCTAGGCTGTTTACCTTTTGGAAACGGTATAGAATATCCTATAGTATTTGTTTTAATCCTTTGTTACGAGTTTTGCAATTGGAGTATAATTTGTCATAGCAGGGTAAGACAAAGGTTAAAAAAAAATGGGAATATGAATTTAGTGCCAACTGTGGAAAGAATGCATTACGACGAAAGTGTACAGAAATACTGGCTGGGACTAAGAAGTACAAGAAGTTACTTCTCGTGGACTTGGTCTGGCACCGACATCTGTAGCAAATTATACCAGTTCCCCTCTTGCGATTAAAAACGTGTCCACTAGGTGTGAATCAGAGGATTTTCTTGTCTGAAGTACTTTTTAGGAGCCATTTTTATAGTGCAATTTCAATAAGATGAAATAAATTTCCAAGTCAGAACCAAGCTAATTCAAAATGAACGAAACTCCTTGCTTCAAACAAGCAAGTAAATTAGGTTCTCCAACCTTTATCTTACTCTGCTATGATAATTTCATAAATGAAAAATAACATAAAAAAGAATTGAAAGAAATAAAAAATATAAAATTAATACTGTCGACTATTTTTGGAATTTAGGTAGAAAATTTCCAAAGTTTTTCCTTTCTTCGTTCTTTTTATTTCTTACTTTCCATTTTGCTACTCAATCTTAAGTGTGGGTTGAGTTTTCCGTTGCCTCATCGTCTATGGGGGGGGGGAGATTTACCAGGGAAGAATCAGCTGGACACCAGCTTAGATATTTAGTATTCTTTGTTGGTTTTATCAATGCTTTTAACTCGCACACTTGGCATGCTGAACGGTTATATTTTGTGATGAACGCCAAATTTTTCCAACGCAAAATTTCCAAGTCAGCTTGAATAACTTATTCTCAAGTAGTCATGAATAAAAACTGAAAACAACTTATGTGAAAAACTCGTACTTTATACGGTAAAGTTTTTCAAATATAGTAAAATTTTCGTGGCTTGACCTGAAGATTGGATAGGAGTAAATTTGAGGGCTCTGTCTGCGACAAAGATCGTTTTCATCGTCTGATTTGTCATTCCAGTTAAAATTTTTGAGAACTTGTATAGTATGTATCCGTACCATGTCTCCAAAATTACTCTACAAAATTGTCATATTCTTAGCCTGATGAGTTCAGGCTTTGTTTTCCTGTCTATGTGCACACAACATCACACAGCAAATTCGATTTCATGTTTAATTACACATGCAGTATTGATACTGCTAAAAAAAAGTATTCCTAGAAAGTATGTGCTTTTTCAAGGACCTTTTTTCAACATCTTTCTGGGCTGGTATTCTTTTTTGCAAATTTTCATTATATTACTCAACATTACTGAGGAGAATGGCAATGCTGATGCTTGAGTCAAACGAATTGAACATGCGTAAAAGTGCAAAGCGCCTATGTAAGCGGAACTCTGCTCTGTTGGCAACAATATATGTTTATATAGCATACCAACCATTAAGTCACACCTGTGGTCTTTCAGCCAATTATATTTGGATGTTTAAGTTGTTTTGAAAGATTTTCCCGAGGATTTCTTTTTGCTTTAGTGATATAATGTTGAAATCGTATAAAATATAAATCTATAAACCTATTACAATGAAGGCATGTAATTTACTATCTACTACTTGATCTAATTTTCTGCCAAGAGCACTATGACCTAATTTTACACCGGAGTTTGTTAAAACTACACCTGAAACCGCGCCTTCTTCATTTTTGACTTCGTAAAGTTTTCTCGGAATATCTTTTTCTCCTTCACTTTTAAAACGAAATGTAAAGATATTCTGCGTTGTTTGGAGTCTGAAAGGATAATTCCAACTGCTTTTCTAAGTAAGTCCTACCTTATGCATTATAAGCTCATGCAGTTTTATAGAATTCTACTTATCATCAATGTGATTTGTTGGATCTCATTTATTCAATCAAAACTAAAGCTGGGCTTTGGTAATGGGCACGCTACTGATTTATAGGTATTCTAGGGCTTCAAGTCTAATGTTTTCTTCAGTTTTTGACATTAATGAATCCGAAACGAAGGTATCTAAGGTAAATTCTATTTTTTGAATTCTAATTCAGATTCTTATTTTCTTCGAGCACACTGATCAAGCTTTACTTAAAAATCATTTTTCAGATCTTTTATCATGGATACAAAAGAACTAATGTAAATTAAGTTAAATTAAGTTAAAGTGTTTTAACTTATTTCCTGATCAGCAAAATAAGGAGGATGAAATACTAAGAGTTTCAGTGATCAATTAGTCTATGCCACATGAAGACAGCACTGCCACGTTTAGATGCACCTCATTTGCATGTTTATTTTGAAATAATTTCGATAATTTTACCACAGAAGTCAAGTGAAATCAGAGCTGTCAAGAAACGGTCGAAATAGCAGCGAGGTGAATGGCGAAATGGAACGAATACAGAACCTTTTCGCCAATATCTTTTAGCGTACTTTTTAAATTTGAAGTTCAAGATTTTGCCGGCGTTTGTCGTTCTAATTTGAAGAAAAGAATAATCTCAGGAATATGAGCTTTATTAAGGCGCCAAGCAACAGAGAACTGCCAACTTCACACATGGAGAAACGAATTGAGCTAGAAAAGAGAGGAAAGTCACCAGAAGAGGTAAAAATTTTGTTCAATCGCAACCGCTTTTGTTCTTGATTCTTTCATTTCATATTTATTAAATTATTTTAGCTAAGCTAGTTTATAAAGAATAAGGCTAGGGTGCACTTTGTTCATATGTACACAAATTCCCTCTGAATGAGTCTACTAGTTTAAGATACAAATTTATAAGTAAGGAAAAAGTTTCCATAGCCTAAGGGTGTGTAATAACTTTCAATTTAAGGGAAACTTTATAGCCTATTCTCACAAAAAAGTAGCCTACCATTTGATGTCTCATTTAACAAATCTTCTCTCAAACACATATTTGGTATAAATCATTTTCAGTCACCCCTTTTTCTCTTGTAGCCTATTTAATTTAGGTTTGTTGAACTTATAATAGACCTAGGGTAAGAGAACCAGTACTGGGACACTTAAATCACTCTGCCTATTCTGGGACAGAGTCTTTGGTTGGATTGCAACATGTCCAATACTGGGACAAAAGACAACAGGTTTTTTGGAAGAAACCCAGAAAAATGTAGCCTATAGATTAGGTTTCTACTAATTTAGACTTTGGCTAGGGTAAACATTTAGTGGTTGCTTTGTTATCTTTCCAAATATCATGGTTTTTCTTCTGACAATGAACACCACCCTGCTGATGATCCCAGATATATTCCGTGTTCTTATTTGTTAAAATAAGTAATTGTTTAGTTTTGTCACAAGCTGTCTAAAACACTTAGAAAGGCTAATTCTAGAAGTGCATCCATATCTAGTTGATCCTCATCCTCCATGGGGCAAATTAAAATGGTTAAGGTGGGCAGGGTTTTGAAGCTGAGGGAAAAGTTAGGGTTAAACAATATGAACAAAATTTATATTTTAAATACCAATTCTAGTTATCAAAAGTAATTTCTGTATAATAGGGAGTTGAAAGATAATAAAAAAAACACATATCTATTAATTACCTTAAATTGCAGCTTGGAGCAATCTATGGATTTTTCCTTGTAGAAACTCCAGAGTTGATAACACATGACACATAGTTGAATATGTGCACTTGACTAGTGGCTTGATGCTGCTGATTTGAGTGCTTCCCAGTTATACTTCCATTCTTTTGATGACCATTCATTGTTGAGATGGTTCTTAAAGCTGTTTGTGGTTTGGGCAGCTATGGTATCTGGCAGTAATTTGTTCTAGAGGTTGGCAACAAGGTTAGTCAGAAAATGAGTGCATTGTCACTTTGAGGAGAAATGTCTGGATAACTGATACAAAAGGCTCAGAATTTTAGGAGAATGGGAAAAAATTGTTCTTTTTATGAATCCTAGTGATGAGCTAGCTGATGCTGCTGCCTTTTTTGCATGAGTGCTAAATTTATGAATTAAAACATGGCATTTTGACACATTGGAAGTGAGTAGCCAAGATTATGCCCAAATGCTAAGGAGATCAAGGTCATTCTAAAGTTTGGAAGTATCCTCAAGAATGCTAGCTGGACCAATCACCTTGGAATCATTGGCATATAGCATCATCTTGTTTTAAGCACTAAAGGAGCATTGCTTATGAAAATATTGAATATGGTGGGGTCAATTACACTTCCCTATGGAACCCCTCTGATAACAAGCTGAGAGGATAGGATTGCCATCTGTATCAAATAGTCTTACCTGCTGAACATGATTCCTCAAGAAATCCCAAATCCATTTAAGAATTTTTCCCTCCAAACCAATAGATTCTAGCTTAAGCTCAAGTCTCTTATGACAGACTTTATCAAATGCTTTTGAGAAATCAAGAAGGATCATGTCACAGGGGTTCCCAGGGATGCCTCAGAAACCATGTTGAGAGCCATTGAGAAGATGATTCTGATCAAGATGCTCAATAACTACTTTGTTGACAATATATTCAAGAGGCTTAACAGCAACAGAGTAATACTAATAGGCTGGTGGTTTTCTGCAGAATCTTTCCTTCCATTTTTACTTATGGGAGTAATATGTGCCATTTTCCACTTTGCAGGAAGCTTTGAGGTATCAAGAGATAGTCTGATGAGCTTTGAGAGTGGGTATGCTATTGCTGTTCTTCACTCATGCAAAAGATGGGGTGGAGGCCATCTGGCCCTGCAGATTTATTTACATCCAACAGAGCAAGCTGTTTCAAAACAGACTCCTCATTTAGCTCTAGAGGTGCTATTGGTTGAGTAACAGTATATGAGGGAGAAGTTGGGTAGCAGTTTCTGCTGTGAAAGCTGATGCAAACTGGTTATTTAGGATCTTGGCTTTAATAGCTGGATCTAAAACTGTTTGATCAGGGACAGAGTGCCTATTTCAACATTCAACTGAAGCATACTGCCAAAACAGTTTGGGGTTATTTTTATATTTTCAGTTAACCTTTCTTGACTCTTCTTTAGTTGTTTTATGGAATTGGTGGCCTCATTCTGTGCCTTTTGATACTTCTGATAGTTTGCAGCTGTTTTCTTTTTTTTTAAGTGTTTCCAGGTTTGATTCTTCCTGTTTAGTAGTTTGCTAGTCAGACAACTGAAGGGTAGTGTTTTTGCCTGTTTCCTCCAAAATGTTCTAGTATGAGCTTTTCAAAATCTAGTAAAACAGTTTTGAATTTCTGCCAAGATTCTTCAATGTCTGAAGTGACTATGGTATCCCAATCAAAGTCAGCAAGTCTCCCAGAGATACACTTGTAATCAATAACTTTGTGGTGTTTAGGAAGAGGTTGAGTAGTAGCCAACCACAATTCTGTAAGGATAGCAGCATGATCACTGCTACCAATAGGGACAAGAAATTCATTTTTAGTCCACAAATCTGGATTATTAATAATAACTAGGCCCAGTATGTTAAATGTTTGACTGTCTGATTTCATATAATCATATAATGAAACATACCAAAGTAAGATAAAAAATATAACACTTTATAAACAAATTTGGGCTATATATTTGCATGTTAGGGGGCTGGGGGTAAAGTATAGTGGTTCTGCATGCCTAATGTGTTAGGTACAATTGTTCTATAATTTATGTAGTAAGAATTGCTTTTTAACTTCACACTGTCCACATACTTTACCTCCACCCTTACCTTATGTGTAAATATATAGTCCAAATTATATGTTTTCTATCTATTCTGTCACTTGTCTTTGTCTTGTCTCACACTAAGCTGAAAGAAACTAACAGCAAAAACCTTTCTATAATGTGTCAATGAATAAACAACTTCAGCATTAGTGGGTTTATCATACAATTACCAAAGTGATTATTATATTAAGAACAAGCATAAAAAAGGCAAGTGGTATGTTCACTTTATTTGTCAGTTGGAAGTTTGGACTGCTTCATGATTACCAAGCATTTCCAATGTAGAGTTCTGGCCCTGAGTTCTGCCTCTAAAACCTGCTTTGCAAAAACTTTTCTCAGACTACACATATTCAACCTATGTTAGAACTTGTTAAGGCTTAAGGTAATGTTACAGAACCTTAAAACATGGTTTGATTTTGAATAAAGACAGTTGATTCCTTATTTTGCTGGACAATGTTAATTTAAGGTTAACTTTTAGTCTACTGAAATCCAAAGGATTCACACCATTTCAAGATTCATACATTAGGGAGTTTGAAAATTTACAACTATGACATTTGAAATGTAATTATACAATTTTTATTAACTCTAAAGCAAATATTACAGTGGTCTAGAACTATGGACACTAAAAAAGGTAAAAAATTCCCAAACTTCCTTGAAATTTAAATAAATTTGTTTAAAATGTTCAAATGGGTGTTGCATCCCTGCATTTTACTCAGTATGAACAATACCTATAAGCTTTGAAGTTGCCCATCCTGACATGTTGACAAAAAGGGGTGTTGTAATAACAAACCAGAAGCTGTTAAACCTTGGAGCAGCAAAATAAGTATCTACTCTTTCTTTCCTGAGCAGCACTAGATGCTGCAGCAATAAGCTCCATTTCCCCTGGTCTCAAATTAGAGAATGACATTTTTTAGGGTTAGAGCAGTGCCACTTTTGAATAAGTTGATAGAAAAGACTGTTCAAGCAGCCATTATAGACTCAGTCAAACTGGCATCAACAAAAATTATGTTTTTAAACATAATGACATTTGAATGTTTTTTTAGTAATTCCTTGATCTTTTTATCAAGGTTTGTATATAATTTAAAAACTTTTTATCATTGTGATCATTTATTGTAACAAAAAAGAAAAGAACATATCTACATTTGTTTTGTTTAGGCCTGTTGGGTTAGTTTTAACAGATGAGTTAAAATTATGTGTAAACTGTAAACTTACTACAGAAAACCTGTCATTTTTGAGAGTTTTTCTTTGTATCAGTGAAGAAGGTTTGCACAAATTCTAGCTTCAACTTGGTATTTTCCTGGTGAATTTCCAGAGAAATCAGCTAATTGAATTCCCTGACTTCTTCTCCTGTGTTTAAAAGTTGTTTTTTCTACATTTAACACTAGTACCTTTTGATTAGGATACAACACCAAATGGAAATTCACCATAATTTCTAAAATCTGCTCTAACCTAGTCTTTTGAAAATTTGTACAATAATTAAGGAATATTTATGCATCTGATTTTAAATCTCTGGTATATTAAAAAAAAAGACTAGAACTTAGTATTTCACAAGCTAAGTGCAATTAAAGTTGTAAAATACAATTTTTCCTAATTGAGAATAAGAATACAATAAGATTTCCAAAATAATGGCCATATTTCAATTGTTCAGTGGGAAATATGAGTCACAAATGTTTCTACATGAAGAGCATACATGATCAGATCTCTTTTCTCAGTTTTTGGTATTAATGGTATTTATGTTTCAGAAACAAAAATTGTTAATGCTGCATAATTTTGTGTTTCAGCCAACTGTAATATCATTTGAAAAAATTATCATAAGCAAAAACTTGTTATATCCTATAGATAGAATTTTCTGCATATTATAAATTAAGAATTCTGTAGTTTGAGAATTTTTTTTGTCAATTCTGCATTTGTCTAAGATTCAGAAATGCTAGGCAAACAGTCCAACTGTAATTACCTTCATCTTTATTAAGCTCACTTATAGGACAGAAGAAGAAAAGAAAATCCTATTCAATGTTCTTTCCAAATATAATATTGCTGCTTCTATAGTGGGGCTAGATGTAGCACTAAGCTATGTATAAAAGTTTGCTGTTTTCTTCTTTTTTTGCTTTATTTGGCAATATGTACCAACTATTGATGAAGTATTAATGAAAAGAAAATAATGATGAATCCAAAAAATCAGTCAACTTGTGTATATAGCCTAGGCCCTATAGGGGGGAGACTTGGATGCATTTGGGACAGTAGTGAATATTGTATTTGTAAAGAGCATTGAATAGAGAATCTAAATATTACACATCCTTTTGTCTTATAATTAACCATAACTAGCAATTGCATCTTAGCCCCCCTCCCCCTCTCCACCCAATGTAGCCTAATGTAACCCAAGGCTTGCTGTTTTATTTGTATTTTTTTAAATTTGTATTATGTTTTGTAATGACCAACTGTTAGTGAAAATAAGTGCAAAAAATAATTAAAGCCAACAGAATGAGCGAAGTTTTTTATTTAGTCTAGTGCTACATTTGCCCTTATTATGAGGTTGGGATGTAGTTGTTGTGGTAGGAGTAATTATAGTTGAACAACATTGAATGGGGAAACTTCTCTTTAGGTATTAAATACTGCAGTTGAATATTCAAAGTTTACTTATCCAGGAAGCCCAATTACTTGTCCTTAGTATTTCATTAGATATAAAAAATTACATATGAGATTAGGAGAATTACTGTTTTATGCAGTTTAGATTAGTTGTCAAATAAGTCACAACTGCTAAACCTAGAAATGCAGTATAAGTAATGATAACGGACATAATATTTAAACTAAAAATTCAAACTTTTCAAAAAATGGAAACAACCTATGGAATTATATGCATAGAACAAAAAGGGACAGTAATTGTGAAATATGGCACACCTTCAGGGATATCTAAATAAGCTATGTTTACACTAGAATACAGGATTAGTATTGTTATTCACCTACTTGTCTATAGTGTTTCAGTTGACAAGTTGCCTCATAGGTATTGTTGTTGTCTTTTTCCAGTTTGTTGTTATCCAGGGAAGCTAATGTTGATCAGATAAGTCAGGTAAAGTATGCTCAAATGCACCAATCCTGTTTATTTCAGATGAGGTCATGTATAAGACTGCTATGTTAACAAATCAAACCCCTATTTAACTTCAAAGTACTTAAACTATGGATACAAATATGACTGTGTAGTGTGGCTAAAATTTACTTTTATCAGTATTAATATTAACTTGTATAGCATTGATATGGTAAAGTAGGTGCTACATCAGTTGTCAAATTTAAACAGGGGTGAAAAACGTTAGAGATAAAGTTACTTTTGATTAAATTTTAGAAGCATTGCCTGGGACAACTGTCCTGGTTGATGGTGAGCTAAATCTTCATATTCATGCCCAAGGGACTGCTACAGAGACCAATCAGACACGTGGGCTAATTAAATGAATGTTCATGAGCAGACATCCAACTGTCATGACCAAGTTTTCTGAAAATATGGTTTAACCAAGGCTAGAGTTTGGGATGTTTATTGCATGCCTAATCAACAACACTGACAAAGCAGCCAATGAATCAGTACAGAGAATGTCAACAAAATGCATTAAACACTTATGTGATGTCATATATTCATCCCTTCTTCAGAAGCTCAAACTACCATCCCTAACTTAGCATTGCAAACAAGGCAATGTAAAACCAGTGTACCAGTCTCTGAATCTTGAAGGCACCATTACTGGCCTTGCTTGACTTACAGCTGAATTAAAACAGGACTGTACCAGCTTGGTAGAAAGTGGACATTAGGACATCCAAAGACTCCAACAACTGATAACAATGTTGTTTGTGTTCACAAGATGATGCTAGATGACCATCAGATCAAGGTGAGAGAGATCATCTTTTCTTTTTTTTCTATTTTTTCATTGCGTGTTCTTCTTCGCTAGTGACTTAATTGTTTATTGTTGTCTGAGTATTTCGGTTTTCAAGTAAGCTATTTACCACTTGTTAATACTTTCTAGGTGAATGAACTAAACCTGGACAACTGTAAAAGTACAATGATTGTTGGGCTCACAGACGAATTTGTCAATCTTGTCAATCTGAGTCTTATTAATGTTGGGCTAACAACACTGAAAGGATTTCCAAAACTGCCAAATTTGAAAAAAGTAAGTCATTTTGGTTGTTCTTCATTTTTGTTTGAATTACTAAATTCAAATCTTTACACAACCAAACCTTTAAAGGGATAGAGGTACTCTTTTTATGGGAGGAGAGGTTTTACTTGAAATGGAAGTATTTTTTATAACCAAATGTTATGATACTCCTTGGAGACTTTCTCTCTCTTCTACACATATTACATTAGTAGTGACCTCAGGAAAATGTGGGATATCATTACGTTTATCATGCGTAAACTCTTGATTGTCTGCAGATGAATTATCTGCATTGTAGATTATATGTGGAAAATTA
Organism: Artemia franciscana; assembly: GCF_032884065.1. Classification (NCBI taxonomy): domain Eukaryota; kingdom Metazoa; phylum Arthropoda; class Branchiopoda; order Anostraca; family Artemiidae; genus Artemia; species Artemia franciscana. The sequence continues at coordinate 32,050,282 of NC_088871.1, forward strand.
TGTTCATTCACAGTTACAATACTGTGTACAATATAGTCTATTTTGGTTACAATAACCTGATAATGCAATGTCTAAGAGAATGAAAATGTTGATGATGATAATGTTAATAATGAAACTAATGTAAAGATTTCATCTGAATAACGTTTGTTAAAACCATTTTTATGTTGATCATCTTCTTAATTTGGATTACCCACGGAATTTTCTCTTCTGCAGTTGCAGCTGCATCATGTATATTATTTTCTAATGAAAGATTTACTTCTGTAATTATTTTATGTTGTAAATTATTTCTTATTGTTTGTTTTATGGTGGAATTTTTGTTTTTCGACACCTATTTTTTTCCTTATTTAATTTAAATTTTCCGTGGCAACCAGAAACTCTTTTACCTGACAAGTATTTGAGATGGAGATTTCAATAAATTATTTTTTTTTAGCCAAGTTCTATATCTACCAGTACTCAAATCTTTGTTCTCCTCTGCATTGTACCCAAGATGTAGTCGAGGAAGAGATCATGATTTTTCATCTCTCCTTCAAACAGTAAAAAGTGTAAACCCTATATTTTGACTACCTTGTCTTTTTTCATTGCTCATTTTGTTGCAAAAAGAAAAGAGTAAAAGTTTAAAGAAATTGGTATTGAAAGCCTAGAGAATTGTCACGCTTGATAGATAATACAGCCTGAAAAATAAAATAAAAGTCATTACCAATAAAAAATAATCCCAAATTTCAAAGGCTATAAAGCGTGAAGGTATCAATCTTTTAGGCGTCTTCTTTGGGATATTAAATTTTTATTTTGTGTTTAATATTTCTTGGGGAAAAGTCAATGTCAATCCCAGCCCTTAAGATTAAAAAAAAAAATCCTTTTATGTATCTTCACTAAAAAAAAAATCCTTGTCTTACCTCCTCCCCGCTCCCTCTATATTTTTTGTGAATTTGTGCTACTGCTGCTAATATATTATATTTTCTTTGGAGTGTGTTTTTTTAGCCACATCTGGGAAAATGAATCAAAATGCTATGCATATTGGGTGGTATTAGCTTTGGAATTAAGTTTTATAAGTATATTTGTTGTTGTAAGTGCCTAAATTCTTTAATTTTCAGGTTAAATTGCCTAAATCATTCTTTAAGGAGGAGGGGGTAAAGAGTAAAAAAAATATGTTTGGATCAGCAGATTACTAAAGCCCCAGTTCCACTTCTAAGAAACTATGAACCTATTAATTTTTGGTTCTCTACACTCAATCCTTCTGTAAGTTGCCTAAAACTAGCTTTAATATTATCACTCAATTGATGGAAAAAAAAAAAAAAATCAGTAGGATCATCTATGTAGATCAGCAGAAGTCTTGATAAAGTCTCGAGGAAAACATCTTACTAATCTGGTTAGAGAAGATGTGAGTTTTATGGAAACAAAAAGAAAAAATGTAAAATTGCTAACCTACAAGCTATAGTTTACTGCTTTTAATTTCTTTTAGGAGAAGCTAGTTCTATGCTTACCTTTTTTTTAACCTTTGGAGTAAATCTTTTAGTAGTCTGGTGACCAAAACAGCAGACCAGGAGTTCAATGAAGATGAAAGTAACCCTGAGAGTTTTATTATCTTATTTTTTACAAGTTTGTTGTTTGCTGCCTTATAATATCTCTTAATATTCTAGAAACTATTAATTGTTAGCTCTAGCTACTTACTTTTTACCTTTATTATATGATTTTTCTTCTTATTTCTCTAATCGAATTTGATATGTTTCAGTTGGAATTGAGTGACAATCGTATTTCTGGACAACTTAATCTTCTTTCTGGTTCTCCTGATTTGACACACTTGAATTTGAGTGCCAATAAAATTAAAGACATGGCTACACTTGAACCACTGGTAAGTTTTTATATGGACATTTTATGCAAGTATATTATATTAAGATTTTGTTTTATATAAACTGTAAGTGTAACATCATGAAAAAAAAGACATTTGCGTAATTGGCAGAATAGAAAGGGCATATATGAGGACTGAAGGACTGAGCAAGCAGAGGGAGGCTTAGAAAATATGGAAAACTAAAATAGCAAATTGCACAAAATTATGGCTGCTGAATCTGTAGTCACCAATTACGTAACAAGATTATATAAAGTAGAATTTTGAAAGAAAATCTAAGTCTGGTGCATTTATATTTTATTTTCGTGTTTTCATTTATCCTTATTTTTATTTTTTATTGATAACCTGTAAATTGTCATAGGGTAGACCACAGTAAAAACAGGCTTGACTAGAGCCTGGAAAGTGAGCAGGATCTTTTTGGAGTGGGGTAATCAATAGCACAAAAAAAAATTAATTTTATTGTTTGAAACGGAGTGCCTAGAAATCTGAAAAAAAATCAAGGAGGTGAGAGGTTCTCTTGTGTTTTGTTGAGAAATGTGGCATTCCAGGAATTAACGTAAAAAAATTAGAATGTCAAAATTTGAATTTTTGTACAGAATTTTGCAACTTTGTTGCCAATAATAGCTTGATATTTACTGTCTTGCCCTAAACTCTGTCAGTAACTTTGGATTCTGTCTGACACTTTTTATAGGCTAGTATCAATAACCAATGAGTGTTTTGACTCTTTTGAGTATTATCGTATATAAACTTTAAGCTTAATTTTTCATTTGTTGTAAAGGGTTGGAGGACAAATAAGAACTATATTGTAGGTTTTTCATTGATCAACAAAGGAAAAAGGGTGTGAGAGGTATTTTTACTGCCAGGATTGCTGCTAGTTACCGAATACTTTCTACATGAAGTAAAAAGAAGTTTAATTAAAAAAATCCTTTTGAAGGGGATTTCAGCTTTGCTATGATACGGTGTGTGAAAAAACATTACGTGGTAACTCAGTGGTAAACTGGGTGCAGGAGCCTCTGTAATGCTGGCAATAGACTGGAATGATGGCAGATTCTTTATTTCTTATATTAATTAAATAAAAAAAAAAACTAGTTTTTTTAACTGAAAGTAAGGAGCGACATTAAAACTTAAAACGAACAGAAATTACTCCGTATATGAAATGGGTTGCCCCCTCTGCAATCCCTCGCTCTTTACGCTAAAGCTTTTAATTGTTTTAAAAAGTAGAATTGTGGCAAAGGTAAAAGGACTTTAGCGTAAAGAGCGAAGGATTGCAGAGGGGACAATCCATTTCATATACGGAGTAATTTCTGTTCGTATTAAGTTTTAATTCGCTCCTTACTTTCAGTTAAAAAAAACTAGTTTTTTTTTATTTAATTTCTGAACGTTTTTGAATTAATGCATGTTTGATTTTGGCTCCCGGCACATAAATTATTAAAATGAAATTTGTATATTAATTCTTTTTTTGGCTAGATGGCTTCTCTTAGTTTTGATCAGACGATTTTGAGAAATAAGGGGTGGGGAAGGAGGCCTAGTTGCCCTCCAATTTTTCGGTTACTTAAAAAGGCAACTAGAACTTTTAATTTTTAACGAACGTTTTTATTAGTAAAAAATATACGTAACTTAAGAATTAACTTACGTAACAAACTTTTATATTCTTATATTATTATTATGTATGCGAGGGGGTTTGTACCCTCGTTAATACCTTGCTCTTTACACTAAATCTTAAGTTTTGTCCCAATTCTTTAAGAATGACCCCTGAATCAGAAAGGCCGTAGAATAAATAGTTGGAATTGCTAAAAATGCTTTAGCATAAAGAGCGAGGTATTTATCTCCTCCTAAATATCTAGGTCTTTATGCTAAAGTATTTTTAGAACCCCTCATATGCGTAATAATCTCTTTTCGTTTTAAGTTTCAGTGCTACTCCTTACTTTCAATTGAAAAAACGTTTTCATGTTTATTTTTTCATTGTTTTTTTTTATAGTAATGCTAGAAAATTCTGCGCCTTTTTCATTGAATTTTCTTCCCCCGTGACATATTCCTCCAAGTAAAGATCCTCCCACATAACCCCCTCCCCTCAGCCGCACCCCCAAACAAAAAAAAATCCCCCTGAAAACGTCTCTACACTTCCCAATAACCATTACTATATGTAAACCCTGGTCAAAGTTTGTAACTTGCAGCCCCTCCCCCAGGGATTATGGGGGAGTAAGTCATTCCCAAAGACATAGTTATTATGGTTTTCGACTATGCGGAACAAAATGGCTATCCCGAAATTTTGATCCGTTGACTTTGGGAAAAATGAGCGTGGGAGGGGGCCCAGGTGCCCTCCAATTTTTTGGTCCCTTAAAAAGGGCACTAGGACTTTTCATTTCCGTTAGAATGAGCCCTCTTGTGACATTCTAGTACCACTTGGTCGATACGATGACCCATGGAAAAAAAAAACAAATAAACACGCACCCGTGATTTGTCTTGAAATTATTGTTATAGGGTTCTCTGATACGCCAAATGCGATGGTGTGATTTTCGTTAAGATTCTATGACTTTTAGGGGGTGTTTCTCCCTATTTTCCAAAGTAAGGCAAATTTTCTCAGGCTCGTAAGTTTTGATTACAAAGATTAAATTTGATGAAAGTTATATATTTAGAATCAGCATGAAAATTCGATTCTTTTGGTGTATCTTTTAGCATCAAAATTTCCTTTTTTAGAGTTTTGTTTACTATTGAGCCGGGTCGCTCCTTACAACAGTTTGTTACCACGAACTGTTTGATTATTTTTCGAAGAAAGTGAGTGGAGAGGGAGCGTTCCCGTTCTTTTATAAAACCTTATTAAAACATGAGCTGTGTCCCAGAGATAGTATTTGCTTTCTAAATTTTCATGGTGTCTTCAGACTATTCTTTGGGAGATATTTTGTCTACCTATCTACCACTTTGTATTTGTTTTTTGCTTTTGTTTTTTTATTCCTGCATTAGTACGGCATTTGTGTTTTCACAGGTCTTTTACTTTAATTGTGGATTTATAATGTCTTTAAATTTTCAGAGAGAATTCGTCCATTTAAAAAGTTTGGATTTATTCAATAATGAAGTTACGAATACTGAAGGATACAAAGAAAAAGTTTTTGAACTCTTGCCAAATTTGAAATATCTTGATGGGTAAGTTCTTCACATACATATATCTAATACTTAAATTTCTGTAAGTCAGAAATAATCTTAGGTAGCATTCCATGGACATGAAACACAAATGCTCATGCATGATGGGATTCTCTGATTGGACATTACTCTGAAGGATACAACCTAACTGCTGTTTATCTTACTTTGTGAATGGTAAGTATGCGAACTTGTTTATAATTCTTGAAAACGTGTTTCCGTAGTTACGAAGGTTAAGGGGGAATGGATATTTAACCAAAATGAAATTAGGATACCAAACTTACTGAAATAAATTTAATCAAACGTACCAATAAATTTTGATTATAGTTTTGAAGTTTCTTTTCAGCTTACTTTAAACTATGAGATGTAGCTAAGTTATATCAGGAACAAAAAAAAATCGATTATTGGGTTATGAGTAATTTTGATTATCTTTATGATCCCACAAGGTCTGTGTTCTGATCGAGGGTCTTTCAACTTGTCCTCGAACAATTAATTGAAAGAAAGTGTCTTTTCTGCAACTTTTTTTATGATTGTCTTCTTTACATATCCAAATTGTTTAGTATCCTTTTGGCCAGAGAGCATTGGGAGTAACCACTAAAAAAATGTTTAGTTTGTACGATTTGTTATTTTATACTTTGATTGAGCCCTTTAGCATATTGAACTTTTTGGGCTTTTTAAGAGCTGAATATACTTTTACCCAAATGCTGCTATACTTCTTGCAATGTATCTATAATAAGACTTGAAACTGAAGTCGGTACCCGACAGACAAATTAACACTGTCATGTAGTCATTCTCTTTATTCTTAATGCTAGTTTGTTGCAATGCTACAAAAATTTAGTATGATGAACTTTCTGCAATTAAAAACAAATTTTACTTATTTTCTGACTTTATCTTTTCCCTGTCCTATACACATGCCGAGTTTTCACCTCATAAATTACGAGTGTTGCCTAAGTTTTCATCAGGACTCTTCAATATGTTTGATACGCCACGGGAGTTACAAGAATTTCCATTAGGTGCTACTATCCTTCGTCTAGACCCTAAAGAAAGAACGTATTCAGTGGTTTTTTTTTATCGGGTTAGACCCCCCCCCCCCCCCCAAAAAAAAAAAAAAAAAAATACAACATTCAACTCGTAAAAAAAGCAACTAAGATTCATGTAAATAAATTTGTGTTGCATTTTGTTAAGTTTTTGTATCCCCCTCCCCCCTGAAAAAAAATCCTGGATACCCCTTGGCCCTAAAGCAACATGCTTACCCAGATGTTTTCAATGGAATGCTAAAACTATTTTTCGGTGGACAATGTAAGAAGCCTGGTTTTTCCTCCAATAAATCTTCATCGACGCCTTTATAGGATAGTTGCTTGAGCGTCCAAAAATATAAATTGTTTGGTAACCAAGATAGGCAAAAAGACGTGTTCAATCCTAGTGTTCGTCAACAAAAATATTATGAACGCTTTGCCAAGCAACTATGGACTGAAATTTTGAAACGAAACCTTCTCAGAAATGAAGAAGGCCTTTTTATTAGAAAGTAAATTTTTTATTCTGTCCTTGTAATTACTTTATGCTATGAATTCTTTCTGCGCAAAAGAGAGTTTCTTTCCAAAAAGGTACGCTATTTTTGCCCTATATCATAATTCTTGTAATCTATGCTTAATAACGCTTGAATGTCCAGATAGAATTCGGTTGAAGGGCTTTGCCTTCTCTTATGCATACAGAGCTTGAGCAATAACAAATATAATATTAGAACTGACGAAAACAAATAATATGTTATTGTTTGCGTTGCATTGAGTTGGGTTTTTCTATTCCCATTGCTGCCACAGACCAGTTAGTAGTTTAACCTTCCGTAGGGTTTGCATTCATAACTGTATAACTGTTTTATTTGAATCTATTTTTCTTGTAGTTCTTTCTCATTGTTTCATTCTCTATGTAAAAAAAATTCTTATTTAGTTTATGAACAATAATGTTTTTCTGCTCTGATATATTTTTGGCGAATTTTTTTGTAATCCATGTAAACAGATTTTTTGGTTGGAATTCTGTTTTTTTTTTTTTTTTTTTTTTTTTTTTTTTTTTTTTTTTTGTAGTAACGTACAGTTTTATATTCCCGAGAAAGGAAATATACTACTTTAAAGTCAGTTATTTGGTATTAACGTGAGTTTGCTGGCTGCAATTATCACCCTTAAGACTCTGGAGATCAAGAACAGGACTTAGGGTTCCAGAAAAAATGACAGACTTCAATATAAGAATGTCCAGGAAAATTCTGCCAAAAATTGCAATTTTTGCAATGAAACCAAAACTCAAAGCCGGAAAAAAAAAACAAACTCCGAAATAGAATTTCTGTGGACTGTGTCATAGGGAATAGGGTCCCCGCCCTTGTTAATACTTATAATTGTTGTAGGTATGATAAAGATGAGAATGAGATGGTGGAAAGTGACGAAGATGGATTCAATGGCAATGAAGAGGAAGAGGATGAAGATGATGGTAATTGATTTGATGATGCTTTGCTTTTACTTTTCTTCTTTTTTTTGAAGATTTCTTTTTTTAATCGTTTTTATTCTTGTAATTTGTCGAAACTATTTGCAACGGAATGAGTCTCTCCAGCTTAAGAGAAATCGCTTCGTTTTTTTTTTAAATCAAAAGCATGTGCTTTCTAAAATTCTTTTTTACGAAAACAATAAATTCCATTCTTACCAACCAATAAAGCTGGGCCTTTAAACTCGACAAAGTATCCTGGTTAAAGGAAAAGGGATAGGGTCTCATTATATTCTATCGTTTTTTCTTCTTTTTTTCTAAACTAGAGGTGGAACCAGGACTTTTTAGATTTAAATTTTTTTTTAGAGAATTAATGATCATAAATTAAAATTAAACTGTTTATAATTGTAAATCAAATTCCACGAGTTTGAAACTTTAATTGCATTAGCTAACCCCCATCCCCCTACCAAAGAATATCTGGGTTTTGCCCTGTGTCAGATTTTCGGCTTTTCAGCCTAGGACTGAATATTATAAGATCCACCTGGTTTTTAACGTTTTTGTCGTTGTAATCTGAGCTTTTCTGTGTAAACTTGAATTTTTAACAAAATTTGCGATTTTTAAAGATCAGGAATATGGTTTGAGGAAATCGTGCAAAAACCGCGACTCGGGAAAGGTATGGTGAAGTAACAGTTTTGCGCTTCCTTTTAAGGACTCAATTTTTTGCGGACTAACTGAACACGTCTATTGAGGGGCGTGCCTCTTACCCCCTGACACTTCGTATTTCCCTAATAATGAGAAACAAAGTTTGATTACCATCAAGTTTGAAGAAGAGTATTAAAAGCAAGCTATGGCAGCAGCTCTGACTACCACCCCTTGAGTATTTGTAGACCTGTCCAAAAGAACAGCTTTTGGACCTAATGAACCTGGCCCTCAAATGAGAATTTCGTTTTACTATGAATAACTAAGTAAAGCTCAATGGGCTTTAACCACTCTCTCCTTCTTATGGCGGATTTGCTGAAACTCGCGGAAGAGCCAGCAATAAATATATCTAACGGATGGATTTATGAGGACATTAGGCTATACTGGGGTTGGTCGGCAAAGCGATGTGGCTGGGGAAAAATGAAACGTGGAATGTGACATCAGTCAAAAATGAGCTATATATCGATTCTACTAAAATCAGGCATGCCCAATCGATTGGTTTAATCAGTATACACGTATCCCCTTTCGTTTTCGAGATATTCTCAATGTTATAATCCACTTAAAACGCGTCATAACCAAATTTCAACCCGTTTGGCTGACCAAAAACCGCTAAGTGCATGACAATTCCACAACCACGAAGATTGTCGCAGAAGACCTACCATGATATGGGCATAAATGCACGATTAGAGCTCGAGAGAGATATGGAGGTATATTTTCCGAAATAGTTTTTGCTTCTCCTGGACATTTTGGAAAATGTTACTTAACTCCTTTCGTATTTACACAGCCAAGTGTAAATTTGACGGCAAAGCTCCTGAGTTATCCACTAGAATGCGAAACAGTCAACAGTCAAGTTTGTTTTTCACTTGGTTGGCTGTTTTTGTTTATTTCAACCAGTCAACACTTTTATTTTTAAGCTTTTATTTTTGGGACCTCTTAAAGAAAGCGAGGAAACAGGTGAATTGCATAATTTACCTGTTTGAAAGAAAAACAAAATGCTCCTCTTTTTTTCAGAGGGGGGGGAGGTGGAATCTGATCCTAAAGGACCTATCCCTTCTGTACGTAAATTCACGTTCAGGGAGGGGGAGTGATTATGTTCTTAGCAGTATTAGAATGTGGTTTTGGACCGATAGTCCATCGGTCTATTTGAACCTATTTTGGGCTACTATGCTCTCCGATAGTGTCCTTATTCTCTTTGCAATAAATTCATTTATTTGTGATTGGCTTATAAGATCTGTTATTTTGGTAACTAAAAGTTTTGTTACTGTATTCGATAAGTTCAGGTTTTTAGTTTTAACCACACAAGAATAATTGAGACTGGACTGTATAGTCGATTGTACAGCAAATATAATTGTATGTAATAATTCATTGTTTTTTTTCCTTTAATAAGCAAGATTAAAAAAAAAAACAAGCAAAATCATTTCAGTTTGGGTTCCATACTGGAAGGTAGTCCGTCTTGGTCTTTGACAATGTTACTACTGATAGCATTGGAGCTGAACTTAAACAGTTCGATGTATAGTGAAGGGAACTTGCTACACATAAATGACGTAAAAGCGAGCTTAGGAACTTGGAAGATGGGATATTTCGATTACAATTGAGTAAAAAATGATCATGTTTTGAATTCAGGGTAATGCAAAAAAAAAAATTATAAGGCTACTAGGACAAAGGTTTTTTGAGAGTTGTGGTATGGAAAAAGTATTCAAATGAAGGTAAATGTTTTGACGTGAAAGATGGTAGCGTAAAAAAGGATTTTGCGTAAAAAGTAGTAGCGTAAAAATGTTGAAAATATCTTGAGGGATTGTGCATGGCAAGTAAAGGAGGAAGCATCAGAATTTTTGGAAACTATATTGTAGGACCATAGAGACTTGATCAGAGCAGAATTTTTGGAAACTATATTGTAGGACCATAGAGATTTTTTATTTAAAAGGGCTCATTTGGGCTGCTGAATTAAGGGCTACTGAAACGTCTCAAAAACTTTTGAAGGCTCATAATTTAGCTAAGATGAAAGTGAACACTTCATTTGACGTCTTTTTTATGCTCTTTGATAGTTCAATAATCGCTTCTGGGGCTAATTGTATCTTGAATCCTTAAGATGTCCTAAAGGTTTTTATTTTTGCAACCACACAAAGAAATTACCAACACTAGTAAAGGTACCGAAAAATGGTTAATAATACATCATTACTTTATAAATAAGTTGTTCAAAAGTAATATACTCCATAGATACTTATTTATCACAATACAAATTCTCATTCAATATTATCCACTCAAGTATTAACCGATTTTTGTCAATCATAGCAATTAAAGTGTGCGTTTTTTGCTATCGAAACTTTGCCGTCGACCAACAATAGCGCTGAATTTCGCGATGATACACTTTGCCGTCGACTGACAATAGCACTGAATTTCGCGATGATACACTTTGCCGTCGACTGACAATAGCACTGAATTTCGCGATGTGACACTGCCGTCGACTAACAATAGCGCTGAATTTCACGATGAGATACTTTGCCGTCGACTAACAATAGCGCTGAATTTCGCGATGATACACTTTGCCGTCGACTGACAATAGCACTGAATTTCGCGATGTGACACTTTGCCGTCGACTAACAATAGCGCTGAATTTCACGATGAGATACTTTGCCGTCGACTAACAATAGCGCTGAATTTCGCGATGTGACACTTTACCGTTGACTAACAATAGCGCTGAATTTCGTGATTAGACACTTTGCAGTGGACCAACAATAGCGCTGAATTTCACGATGAGATACTTTGCCGTCGACTAACAATAGCGCTGAATTTCCTGATTAGACACTTTGCAGTCGACCAACAATACCGCTGAGTTTTATACAAGGATAGAACTTATGCTAAAGTTCTATTATCAACGGAATTGAACGCTTGCTCATAACCTATAAAACTGAGGACCAAAGGTGTTTAATAACTCAGACCCTTCTCAGGTTTTAATCTACAAGTGAAAATTTGTAGGCGGATCCTTTACCTTTTCTTAAACCGCACTGTTCATCTCTTAAAACTTAGCCTACAGCATCTATCAGTCTAAAAAGTTTTGTATTACTAAGTAATTCGCTACCTACAGAGACCAAACTAATGTCTCGATAATAACCACACTCACTCTTTTCACCTTTCTCATGCAATGGTTTGATTAAGGTTTTTCTCAAATCGCTAGGTACTTCCCCTTTTTCAAAAATCATATTTATAATCTTCAGTAACTTATTTTTAACCTCGGACCCGTCATATTTAAGAAACTCATTTACCCTACTATGAGCACCTGGAGCCTTATTGTTTTTAATATTTTTAGTACTAATTCAGTTTAGTACTGTTTCGAAATGTTCTGTTCATCTCTCTTTAACTCTTTCCGTATCACTAATTGTGGCCTCGTTCTTATCTTTAACTGGGACTGCCAGAGCCCAGAATGACTACTCCCTCTCAATTTATGAACATGCCAGTACAATATTTTACTATTATGCCGTCTAGCTGCATCTTTCAGATCCTTAGCAATTTATCCATGGCCTCCACTTCAAACCTCCTTAGTTCATATTTTAATGCTTTCTCCACTCTCTTTTCACTCCTTCTGTTTTGATATTATCTATCACTCAGATAATCCTTGTACAAGCCCATTTTCCTCTCTATTAAACATAATGCTTATTCGCTAGTATTCCTAGCTGTAGTCTGAACTTTCTTCCCTAAGACACCATCAGCAATTTCACTAATTGTTTAAGTTATACTATCCATCTTCCACATTATCAAAGTAAAAACTCTCCAGTTTAGTGATTGACCGATCCTGAAAAGTTTCTATCAAATTCTCATCCTGGAGTCTACCAACATCATAACTTCCCTAGAAGTAGTTACCCTTCTTAAATTTCAGCTTTAAATTTACCCTATACATTGCCAGGTGGTGGTCTTTACTTTTAACATCAAAAAAATGCCACATTTCTACCTGGGACCCTGTCTATTTGCTCCTGTGGTTGTAAGTAAAATTCATCTGACTCACTACTATCTCCGTCAGTTAGTTCTACAGGTGCACATACAACTGTAACTGATACCCTGAAGTTTTATTCATAAAATGAGTGATTACTATTCTATTATTAATACCTTCCCAGCCTAAACAAGATTTTGCAGCTTCCTTAGTCATCATGAGCCCTACTTCCTGTCTATGTACCCCATCTTTCCTTCCTGAGTAAACAAATTCTATATCACCACATTTCTTGCTTTCTACCCCTGGGATATGAGTTTCTGAAACCCCTGATATGTCCAGCTCAAATCGTCTAAATTCGTAGGTCAAAATGTCGATACGTTAGTTATTTTTTAACGTTGTAATATTCCAGTTCCTATTTTCATGTTCTTTAAATCGTTGAAATTAGTTTAGCCTCAGGAAAAGTAATGGTCTTCTTTTTCTCCGGAAATGCCCGGTGCTCTTTGATTTACGGGAAAATTATTTGCATGGAGTTAATTTGATGCTTCCTGGTATACAACTAAAGTGAACTAGATGTGTAGAAAGTTAGACAGCGTCACGGAACATCTGAAGCAGGCTCCAATGTTGTGGCCCACTGGCGTTACTACAAAACAGCATTCCACCCCTCTACCATACTCGGTCGTAGTGAAAAACCCTCCGAAACCTCTTGAATCTCCCGAAGCCCGTAAGGACTTTATTCTGACTACATGTGGAAAGCTAAGTGACGATATAGTACAGCTCAAGAAAAATAAGGATGAGTGGAAAGTAATAGTCAAATCAAAGGATTCCGCTGAAAAGATTGCTAATGCCATGAAGGTAGGAAATAGTCCACTTGAAACAAGCGTCAAATCAAAGAGGTTTGTAGGAGTTCTGCGATTTGTCCCAAATGATTTTAAAGCAGAAGATGTGGCTAAATTGATCCCATCCTGCGAAAAAGCTGAGCAGATCAGTCAGTCCCGCACTTTCAGACTTTATTTCCCGTCAAAAGAAGCCTTGGAGGCTAATATGAAGGAACCTCTCAAGATCGGTTTTGAAGTTGAAGTTGAAGGAATTATGCTCTCCTCTGTTTGCCACTTAAGAGCCTTCTTTGTAGAATCTAGAACTCCAATAACTGATTTCAAAGTCTAAAGTCTTGGTGGATTTCTTCTAAGTACTTTGTAACAAGTTGAAGTATCTGCACTTTGTCTTCTGATGTAGTGAGACCACCCAGAATATGATATACACTTGGCTTAATGGTTCTTACACGAAAAAATTCCACTATTTCCTTCCTTTCACTCGCATATCTATCACACTCGAGAAGTAAATGCTCAATAGTTTCTTCAACGTCACAAAATTCACATCTTTCTAAGGCTCCTTCAAACCTTGCTTTATAACTTCGAACCCCAGCATGACCGGATCTGAGTCTAAATACGATTCTTGATTGCCATATTAAAACTATTTTACAGACTTATTTTGTTTAGTGAGAATTTGAGAAACTTGATTGTGTGGTGTATTAAAAGAGTACTAGTGAGCTAATAAAGTGAGGAGGAACAGGTGCTAAGGCACCTAAAAAGGGTCTGATATGGATCCTGGACAATTTCTTCTCTCACCAGCCATGAATGTTAATGGACCTAGTGAACTTGAAGCATTAAGCCCTTCTTTTGTAAAAGTTTTGTATTACTAAGTAATTCGCTACCTACAGAGACCAAACTAATGTCTCGATAATAACCACACTCACTCTTTTCACCTTTCTCATGCAATGGTTTGATTAAGGTTTTTCTCAAATCGCTAGGTACTTCCCCTTTTTCAAAAATCATATTTATAATCTTCAGTAACTTATTTTTAACCTCGGACCCGTCATATTTAAGAAACTCATTTACCCTACTATGAGCACCTGGAGCCTTATTGTTTTTAATATTTTTAGTACTAATTCAGTTTAGTACTGTTTCGAAATGTTCTGTTCATCTCTCTTTAACTCTTTCCGTATCACTAATTGTGGCCTCGTTCTTATCTTTAACTGGGACTGCCAGAGCCCAGAATGACTACTCCCTCTCAATTTATGAACATGCCAGTACAATATTTTACTATTATGCCGTCTAGCTGCATCTTTCAGATCCTTAGCAATTTATCCATGGCCTCCACTTCAAACCTCCTTAGTTCATATTTTAATGCTTTCTCCACTCTCTTTTCACTCCTTCTGTTTTGATATTATCTATCACTCAGATAATCCTTGTACAAGTCCATTTTCCTCTCTATTAAACATAAAGCTTTTTCGCTAGTATTCCTAGCTGTAGTCTGAACTTTCTTCCCTAAGACACCATCAGCAATTTCACTAATTGTTTAAGTTATACTATCCATCTTCTACATTATCAAAGTAAAAACTCTCCAGTTTAGTGATTGACCGATCCTGAAAAGTTTCTATCAAATTCTCATCCTGGAGTCTACCAACATCATAACTTCCCTGGAAGTAGGTACCCTTCTTAAATTTCAGCTTTAAATTTACCCTATACATTGCCAGGTGGTGGTCTTTACTTTTAACATAAAAAAAAATACCACATTTTTCACCTGGGACCCTGTCTATTTGCTCCTGTAATTGTAAGTAAAATTCATCTGAGTCACTACTATCTCCGTCAGTTAGTTCTACAGGTGCACATACTACTGTAACTGATACCCTGAAGTTTTATTCATAAAATGAGTGATTACTATTCTATTATTAATACCTTCCCAGCCTATACAAGATTTTGCAGCTTCCTTATTCATCATGAGCCCTACTGCCTGTCTATGTACCCCATCTGTCCTTCCTGAGTAAACAAATTCTATATCACCGCATTTCTTGCTTTCTACCCCTGGGATATGAGTTTCTGAAACCCCTTATATGTCCAGCTCAAATCGTCTAAATTCGTAGGTCAAAATGTCAATACGTTAGTTATTTTTTAACGTTGTAATATTCCAGTTCCTATTTTCATGTTCTTTAAATCGTTGAAATTAGTTTAGCCTCAGGAAAAGTAATGGTCTTCTTTTTTCTCCGGAAATGCCCGGTGCTCTTTGATTTACGGGAAAATTATTTGCATGGAGTTAATTTGATGCTTCCTGGTATACAACTAAAGTGAACTAGATGTGTAGAAAGTTAGACAGCGTCACGGAACATCTGAAGCAGGCTCCAATTTTGTGGCCCACTGCCGTTACTACAAAACAGCATTCCACCTCTCTACCATACTCGGTCGTAGTGAAAAACCCTCCGAAACCTCTTGAATCTCCCGAAGCCCGTAAGGACTTTATTCTGACTATATATGGAAAGCTAAGTGACGATATAGTACAGCTCAAGAAAAATAAGGATGAGTGGAAAGTAATAGTCAAATCAAAGGATTCCGCTGAAAAGATTGCTAATGCCATGAAGGTAGGAAATAGTCCACTTGAAACAAGCGTCAAATCAAAGAGGTTTGTAGGAGTTCTGCGATTTGTCCCAAATGATTTTAAAGCAGAAGATGTGGCTAAATTGATCCCATCCTGCGAAAAAGCTGAGCAGATCAGTCAGTCCCGCACTTTCAGACTTTATTTCCCGTCAAAAGAAGCCTTGGAGGCTAATATGAAGGAACCTCTCAAGATCGGTTTTGAAGTTGAAGTTGAAGGAATTATGCTCTCCTCTGTTTGCCACTTAAGAGCCTTCTTTGTAGAATCTAGAACTCCAATAACTGATTTCAAAGTCTAAAGTCTTGGTGGATTTCTTCTAAGTACTTTGTAACAAGTTGAAGTATCTGCACTTTGTCTTCTGATGTAGTGAGACCACCCAGAATATGATATACACTTGGCTTAATGGTTCTTACACGAAAAAATTCCACTATTTCCTTCCTTTCACTCGCATATCTATCACACTCGAGAAGTAAATGCTCAATAGTTTCTTCAACGTCACAAAATTCACATCTTTCTAAGGCTCCTTCAAACCTTGCTTTATAACTTCGAACCCCAGCATGACCGGATCTGAGTCTAAATACGATTCTTGATTGCCATATTAAAACTATTTTACAGACTTATTTTGTTTAGTGAGAATTTGAGAAACTTGATTGTGTGGTGTATTAAAAGAGTACTAGTGAGCTAATAAAGTGAGGAGGAACAGGTGCTAAGGCACCTAAAAAGGGTCTGATATGGATCCTGGACAATTTCTTCTCTCACCAGCCATGAATGTTAATGGACCTAGTGAACTTGAAGCATTAAGCCCTTCTTTTCTCATGAACCAACAGAATGTCATGCAGCCTATACTTCAGAACAGTTTACCATCAAACCAAGGGACATTGCCAGGGGGCATGTACCAGAACAATCTATCACCTATTCCTCTAACACTACCAGTAAGTCAGTTTGTTAATCATAACATGCAAGTCCCTTTTTATCCTTTTCCAGTTTATATGACTAATCAGTCAACCAGTAATCGAACTGCCCCAGGAACAAGTATTCAATATGCAACAGGTACTACAAACCAGGGACAGATGCCTAGAATGATTCCCAACCTGCAAAATATTTACCAAAAGGACAATCAAACAAGAACCATGCTAAAAGTCCCAAAGCAAATGCCACAATTTCCTAATGTATATGCAAATATACCAACTCATAACAAATTTGAGGTTCTTCCTCAAGATGAAGATCCACTGAATGAATGTGAAAGTGACCTTAATGAAGTTATAAATCCAGCTGAGGCTGAGGGCCTTATGGACATTTCAAGCCACACACAAAAACAAAAGTGGTGTAATGCATCACCAGGTACTTCAGATGTGAGACAGTCTAAAAAGCAAGAGATCAGAGCTCACACTAAAGCACAGGTGGAAATTCCAGAACAAGAAATCTTTAACAATCAAGTCATGCTTCAAGTGAACAATATCAATGAAAAATTTAGCAGGGATTATGAGATTTCCAAGTTTCTGAAGGAAAAGACCAAGATTAAAAAATTTGAATTTGAGATAAATCATGATAGAACAAAAATTATTATGTTCCTACAAAATGATGAAGATGTCAAGGAATGTATGCAGATAGATAGAGTTGCAAATGTATCTGTTAGGACAGCAAGAAAGCCATAAACATGCAGGGGCATCATCAAAGGAATTCCTTTATACCTGACTGATGAACAAATTAAAGAGAGCATTGACTCACCATTCCCAATAATTGAAGTGTTGCGCCAAAAAAGATATAATCGTGAAGATAAAAAGCTGGAGAACAGCTATTCTGTATTGGTGGAATTTGAGAGCCCATTTCTTCCCCCAAATGTGTGGTGTTCAGGAAGAAAAAAAGAAGTTTTTATATATAATCGAAGGGTATTGCAATGCTATAAATGCCAACGTTATGGACACTTACAGAAAGACTGCAGAGCAAAAGAATTTACCTGCCTGAGATGCTCAGGCAATCATTTTTCGAAAGAATGCTCATTGAAAGACAAAGAAATTAATGATCCAGCAAGGCAGTACTGTTGTGCTAATTGCAAGGGTAGACATTCAACTACATCCTCAGCTTGTCCTGTTAGAAGGGAAAACAGGGAAATATTAATGGTAGCAGAAAAGTATCAGATGGGATATAGTAGAGCCAGAGTAGCATATAAAAGTTATGCACAGGCAGTGCAAAATGAAGCTTCTAGAACGCTAAAACCAGAGTCCATCATTGTCAATAGAACAATGAGTCAGTTAAGAGATGAAATTGTCAGGAATACTACTAAAACAATTGTAGTAGGACTGCTATTATCCCAAGATATGTTGAATATTGGATCTCTCCCACTAGATGAAAAAATCAGGAAGCTTTGTAACTTTGTAGATACAATGAAAATATGCAAATTAGAAATGAAAGATATTGCTGATGTGTGCCAAGTAGAGATGATGATAGGGTCAGCTGCACCAACACAACCATGAACATGAGAATACTTTCTTGGAATGCATGTTCAGTTATGAAAGAAAAGAAGGATTTGTTTCTCATGAGTTGCCTAGAAAATAAAATTGATATATTTTGTATTCAGGAGACTTGGTTAAAGCCCCATATAAAACCAGAATTCCATGGGTACAATGTGATCAGACAAGATAGAATCCACACCAGTAAAGGAGGAGTGTTGATTGGAATCAAACAGAATTTTCATTTTACTGAAATTGAATTAGAATTGGATGAAGAAGTGGGGGACAGGATAGAATTGATGACGGTTAAGCTATTTCTACCAGGAGGAAAGGGATTGTATATTGTTAATATATACAACCCTTCAGGATCTAATGGATCGGTTTTGAATACTTTCGCATTGATGTTTTTCAAACATTACCACGCCGTTGTTTCAAATGCCACCATGTAGGACATCTGGCGGCCGATTGTCATAATGCCGAGGTCTGTTCCCAGTGCGCAGGTTCCGACCATAAAAGTACAAAAGAGCAGCCATGCATGCAGAAGAAAAGATGTGTTGTGTGCAAAGCTTCTGGTCACTCATGTTATTTAGTGTCCTGCCCCGAAAATCGGAAATTGACTGCTGAACAGTACAAATCTGAACAGCTTTCAATTAATATTGATGGTTTTCTTTCTGTTATGTCATGGAATATTAACGGTGGCATTCTTGATAAACTACCAGTCCTGGAAAAGTTATGTAAATCCTTTAGTGTCATTCAGGAACACTTTTTGACGGGTTTGAATTCTCAGCTTTTATGCCCTTCCTCTAATGTAACAGTACATCTCTCCCCTGCAAGAAGATTTAAAGCTCAAGGAAGGCCAAGCGGTAGTTTAGCCGTCCTGGCAAACTTGTCAATCAGAATTGTTTGAAATGTGTGATTGCTATCTTGCTGTGGTGGTTGATAACTTGGTAATAGTCAATCTTTATATTCCAACCAATTACAGGGACGAAGCTTCTGAAAGAAAATTTGCTATCGCTTGCAGAAAGGTGGCCAAACTGTTAAAAAAAAAGATCGAGAAGATGAACAGGAAGTGTATACTTATCGGAGACTAACTGTGATCTACTTGAGAATTCAAGTGCTAGAGCTGAAACGTTTCTATCTATTCTACCAACCGGTTACTCGGTTGTACCGAAAGACCGAAATTATTCGCTTATTTCAACTTCTGGAAACACTTCTAACCTTGACCATGTAGTCTTTCTCCATCCTCCCAATCCAGACCTTATTGTGAAAGTCAGTTTGGAAGGTGAATATATTGACCATATCCCTTTGTTCCTATCGATCCCCGTCTGAGATACTCCCTCTTCTGAATTTGTCAAAAGGAAATCAAAATTGTTACGTGTTAAATCTTGGGAAAAGATTGATAAGGGTATCTTCCAATGGGAGTGTGACTTCATGCTATATAAAATCCGAGTTCCGTTTCAACTGCTCTAACGGCAACCTGGGAAGGACAAATCTGACATTCGTATTGAACTGAATTTTTATTGTTCGCAGATTACCTACGCTCTAAAAAATGCCGAGAAATTCGCTGTCCCAGTGAGAACGTGTAGACCTGGAACCGAAAAATTTGGATGGTCCAGTAACGAGAGCCTCAAATCCGCTTGTCAGTCCTCTAAATTTTGGTTACGTCTGTGGAACGATTGTGATAAACCTAGAAACGGAGTTGTAAATACTTTACGTTTACTTACTAAGCGTCACTTTCAAAAGGAGCTCAAAGCTCACCGGGTTGGTCAAAGTGTTGCAATTGCGGAATCGATCACGAATGACCCTAATAAGTTATGGAAAACTCGGGAAAGACAAATTACAATTAGTGAGTACCAGTGGCATTCATATTTCAAAAGTCAGTTCACCGAACCTGGCGTTAACACTCTCAAGAAATTTGAAACGGATTTAAATAATCGCTTACGTACTCCTGGACCGGGTACCTTTGTAGTAAGTTCTAGTGAATTACATGATGTTATACGAAAGCTTAACAAAGACAGCCCATGGGTTATGATAGCATATGCGCCCTTCATTTACAAAATGGGTCTGATAAGCTTTTGTGTCATCATTTCTTTGTTGTACCAAATTGTCTTTTGCTGCGGTATAGTTCCAGATTCTTTTTGTGTTGGTCTTATTTCACCGATTCTAAAATGGGAAGGATCCGTCTGAATGCTCATCGTATCAACCTATAACTGTTTCAAGCGTTTTTTCGAAGGTGTTTGAATTACTTATAATTAATAACCTACGTTCTATCTGTTACATGCCTCCTCACCAGTTTGGCTTCCAGCCTAAGATTGGTTGCTTCCATGCTCTAAAATGTCTGTGCAATTTGTTGATCGATGCGGATAAATCCGGTGGTACTCTAGCGCTTGGAACATACGATGTTAGTACTAGACTTAGTTAGACCTCTTTTGTACATGTACCGCCATATGAAAGCAAAAATACGTATACCTGGAAGCAATTTGCTGACTGATGGGTATATACCAATTCATATCGGGGTTAAGCAGGGGGCGGTTACTTCTCCCATGGTTTATAATAATGCAACGCTTCCAGCTCAGTGCCAACTTTCTTCGTGCTGTATATATAAAAATGTTTTTTGGAGATATGTAAAAATTAGTGATATTGGACTTCCCCTAAATGCTGAAAAATGTGATGTTTTGATTTTTAATGAAATAGATACGACTAAATCAGATAATATATCTATAGATCTGAATGGTACAAGTAAAGCCAAAGTAACACAAGCAAAGCCTTGTGTTAAGTTGAAATATCTAGGCCTTCCTGTTGGAAAAAATCTGAAGAAAACTAGGCTATTGATGCTAGAAAGTATGGAAACGAAAATCCGTCATGCATATGGTACAAATTGTTAGTTCTCAGTTTCATTTGAATAGAGCCCATCTTGCGAGGATTTACAATAGTGTCGTCCTGCCAAATATTCTGTATTTAGTACCGTTTTACCCTATATTTAGTAAATCTGACCATCTTAGGATGAAACGCGTTTTCTTCAAATTTGCTAAGTTTCTCTTGCGAGTCCCTCCGTGGACCCACAACTCCTATTTGATGAAAAAATATAGCTTGTCTGACCCGTGTGCTAAGTTAGCTGAGCTGAATGTACACATGTGCAATAAGCAAACCGGCCATGAATGGCAAAATGTTGTTTTTTGACGTAGGATTATTTTTGTTTGTATTTTAGAATGTAATTACGATATGTTGTTTCTTTCTTCTTTTTTTTCCTTTTTTTTCAATGTACTCCATCACTTCATTATTTTGTATGATGGGTTATAAATAAATACATACATACATACATAACAATACAGGACGACGACCAACACATCTTCTCATGTGTACACCGAAGTGCTTAAGACGGCTTAGAACCGGATAGCTAGAAGTCCCTAGGACCTCTAATATGAATGGAGACTTTGTGCAATCCTGGGCCCACCTTGATCACAACATGGTTTCCAGCACTTGGTAATGCTTTTCTATCAACAAGAGTCGAAATCCTGCACAGAGAGTATCATGCCTATTTTCTCCGACGCAATATATGTTCATGCCTACAAATATTGTGCTATTACGGTGAGGCAACCTATGGCAGATAAATTAGCTAGGAAGAGGCTATTCAGCCCGAAAATGGCCGTCAAAAGAGACAAAGCCCAGAATAATTATACATCAGTCAAAATCCTGTACAAATGCTGTGTCGTTACTAGGCTATAATTTCTTCAAGGGGTGCCACCTTTCAAGTGGGAATAGAGTTGACCGCAAGATCCCAGTCTGGAAGATTCCCCAAAAGTCGCGAGGCAGCTCTTTGCAGAGGCCATTGTCTATAGATATGGATCTTGCGCCCTGCCTTTTAAAAAGTTTACTTTTTAACCCCTAGCAACAGACAAAGCTTTTTTTTGTGTGCTTTTACTTCAAACAATGTGCTTGATTATCTGGATATTTCTAATAATTTATTTGCTGAAATACGTGAAAAATTACCCGCTAGTATACTACAACTTTACCTCATAAATAACTGTGTTAGTTCTGTTTGATGTATAAGAAATATTTTGCCCATCTTCTGGAAGTCAAAAATGTTCCCATAAACTCATTGAAAACAATGACCTTGGAATAGTTTCTGATTTAACGGCTCTAGTGGTTGGGAATTATGCTATACAAATAAAATCAGTGGATTGTTTATTGTTAGCTTTTTCTTATTTATTGGATTCTTTTTTATTGGTACTCTTGCGATTATTTATTAGTTAGGAGAATGATCTTCCCAGGAATGGATCCAAAGCTTCAACTATCCTCCAGCAAATTGTTCTGAGGCACCTATCTTCTCTCGTTCTTCCTTTAAAGAGCATTGAACCACGGTAGCCTTTTATAATCTCTGTGTTATTAAAGCGAAAACTTGGATAAATGAATCAACTGGTCAAGTGAGGCACAGGGAAAATGTTGTGAGCATCTTACCTCCACTCGATCCTCGTTTAGACTATAAAATTTAAATATTTATAAACCAACTTATAAAAGCCTTGATAAGGCTTAAATACTATTGAAAAATAGAAATCTCATTTCAAAAGTAGAATCCCTAAAAATATTTGAGAACCTACAGCTAAGGTTTTTTTTGTTAAAACGTGAACAGATATGCACCTGGCGTAAATGCAATCTTTTCAATGATGAAATAAGAATTGAGTAGAGATAATAGCTTGATAACATCTCCCCTTGGTATATTTCAGGCCCCGAATTCGTTCCTGAAATTTTTATTTAAAATACTCAGCTGTATATCAAGTTCGCCAGAAGCCCTTTCAACTTGAACTTTACCCTTAAACACTAAGTAATTTCAGATAAATATCTTGACTAAAATTTAAGTTCATATACATGAACGGTAAGTTTCTAAATGCTTAAGAAAAGAAGAATGATTTATAATAGGTTTTCCATTGGAGTTGTCTACTGATGATTTTGAGTGCCCATTTGGCTTATGGTATGTCAAACGACAATCTTTGTCAAAAATGTGGTTCTATACTATTTTCTATGTGATGAAGGTTATGATGACTGGAACATGTTTCACATATGACAGATTTCTAAAGATTGTCCTTTTTCGGCATCCACCGAGTATCAAACACAGGATGTTCCCAACTGTAGCAACAGCAGGTCGTAAATAGGGTTTAAGAGAAATTGAAGAGCATCTACAGATGCATCAGCTTCAGGCAGCTTGGTGCTGGTTTGAGCTGCTAGTAGTAGTATTATTAGTATTTATCAACTTATTTATATATCCTTACAAATAATATTTGATCTACATTCCATTACTTTACGGAGGCAAATAGCTACACTAAAAAAATGCACTAAGGTTGAGACAAAGCTACAAAAACCTCTTTGAACAAAGAACCTATGATGTATCAAGGGTTTCAATTAAACGGGAGAATATATTATTTGGGTTGTATTTGGAACCATTACAGTAGGGTAGTGGATTTTCAGGAAAACTGTCATGATGTTCGGAAACAGCATAAAGTAAAGAATCCAAGAGAACTGATTTTATTTGTATAGCATATTTTCCGACCACTAGAATCGTCAAATCAGCAAAGTTTCCTAAGTCATTGTTTTCAATAAGTTTACGGGAAAATTTTAGACTTCTACGAGATATGCCAAATATTTCTTATGAGGGATATGTCAACAGAACTAACACTATTATTTATGAGGTAAAGTTGTAGTATACTAGTGGGTAACATTTCAGGTATTTCACAAATAAAGTATTAGAAATATTCAGGTAATCTAGCACTTGGTTTGAAGTAAAAGCATAAGCAATTTTTTTGAATGAAAAACAAAGCTTTGTCTATTGCCAGGGATTAAAAAGTAAACTCCGTGAAGACTGAAAATCAGGCGGTTCCCGACAAATTCAACGCTATTCTTAGTCGATAGTAAAGTATCTTGTCGTGAAATTCAGCGCTGTTGGTAGTCAACGGAAAAAACGCACACTTCTATTGAAACAAGAGTAAAACAGTTTATTTTTATGTGGCTCATTAAATGAGGATTTGTATTGTTATAAATAAGTATCTTTGGAGTATATTACTTTTGAACCACTTATTCTTAAACTGATATTATGTTTTTAACCGCTTTCCAAGACCTCTACCAGTGTTGATAACTTCTTGGTGTCGTTACAAAAATAAACAAAAAACTGTGACACCCATTTAAGGGCTCATGGTGCAATTAGCCTCAGAAGCAATTATTGAACTACAAGAGGGCATCAAATGACGTGTTAACGTTGTTTCTAGCTAACTTATATGGTAAACTAGATAATTACCCACACATTGGCCATGAATATGAAAATTGAAAGTTTGTTGTAACCTCTTTAAAGCCTGGAAGCTATTGCGTGGCAATCTGCCTCCTTCTCGGTTCCTTTTCTGCGATATAATGCCCTTCTCGAACCCCTATTATATGGTATTATTATTATAATTTATAAGTAAACTACATAATTACTTATAATTTCTTTTGGTGTATAAAATAGGAAAAGCGGCTGATTAGTTTGACTGGGAGGAAATGTTATCATATTGTTAGGTAGCTGTAAAGATTCCTCAGGATAAGTTGAACTTGCTTCTGTTTTTTTGTTAAACACGAGAAAATGAGGCTAATTACAAGAAAAACACGTGAATACGATAGAACAGGCCATAGTTCTTCAGCAAAAAAATGCACAAACATTCCTACAATAAAGCCGTAATAAAACCGTGTGAATTTAAAGTGAACAGCCGTTGATTATTAAAAAAAGATCCTAATTAGAAACAGATTTTCAAAGAAAAGTAAAGCGTGATACTAAAACTTAATACGAGCGAGAATAGTCCTGTATCAGGTCAGACTTAGAAAAAGGTGAAATAACAATAAATGTAAAAATAAAACCTAAAACGAACAAAAACTAATAATCACACGAATTTTTTAAATAATGTATTTATGATAGCTGAATAAATCAAAACAGAAATTAAGCTGAATCATCAAGTCAAACATTAAAAGAAATGGATAAGCTGAATGTTTTTTTCTTACGAAGTATTTAGTTTGGATATTTTTTCCTTGCCTTTCGCAATGATCAGTAATACCGCTTTCTCAGTCATTGCTTCAACTAAATCTGGGCAAGCTGAAGCATAAAAGTTGTGTTTATTTAACGTAAAAACAGATGTTTTCAGCGCTTACTAAAACAGAATCTAACCACTAGGTGGCGTATTCTATGTACGCTAACGAAATAATCTATTCATTCATATTGACGCGAATTTTCCTATTGCTTTGTGAATAAAATGTAAGGAAGCATAATTTTTTTTTACAGAGGAATATAGTTCTGATGAGGTTGGCTTGAGTGCCATCTACGATTCCAATTTGGAAGAAGAGGATGATGAAGAGTATGAAGCAAACGGTGAGGGAGAAGAAGACGAGGACATTGAAGAAGAGGAGGAAGAAGAAGTTGATGAGAGTAAAGCAGGTATATATTACGTAATATTTACTCCATACTCATCTAGACGCAGTTGAAGTCTTAAAGGAAAGTGAACTGGTGATTTCTATCTTTCTTTTTTCTCGTATGTGTCAAATTATGTCCCATTTCTAAGGAGTACTTTGGATGTAATCTGAAACAATTTTCATCTATCTGGTTCCTGAAGCCTCAAAATACATTGCATAAAGGAGCACCAAAATGAAATTTAGTATGACCCATTCGCTTCCTGGAAATTTCCAACCTCAAGCAAATCAAAAGCAAAGGCCCAGAATTGTATTTTCTGCCCTAAATGAGAATAATTCAATAAAAAATAACGATTAATATTAGTCTTGGGTAGGGGTATTTTTAGTCTTTGGTCAAGGTCCAAATCAATATAAAATATTCTTTATTATTATAGAACAACAACAAAATTCGGAATAATTTAGGGAGAAGATGGAACTCATTTGGTATTATATCGAGGCTATAAGGTAGGTGTTGAAACAAATACACAACAATCAATGTAAACAAATTTTTCGAACAGATCCAAAAATTCAAACGAACGTCAAACTACCATAAGGTTATGGCAAATGTTTTTTTGGGAGCAGAAATGTCTATTGCTTGTTGATTCTGTACAACAGAGATCAACAATCAATCCAGATTAGGATTGTAAAACTTTGCGATTCCTAAACAGAGCTATTCAAAATCCAAGGTGAGTCATGTTGACTTGTGGAATTGTTTTTATCCATGGCGATGTCCGTCCTCAAGTGCTCATCTAACCCAACGACTCTTTGAGTCGTTAGTGGGACATTTTAGAGCACCTACCATATAGTCGTGACTTAGTACCTACTGACTTCTATCTTTTCCCTCAATTTAAGAAGTGACTTTGAGGGTAGCGCTTCCAAACTAACAAGAAGGTAAAAAAAACTGTCACAAATCAGTTCAAACCAATGGCGAAGAAATTTCATGAATAGGGTTTCACAAAGCTTATTCAGATAGGCAAATGTTTCGATCGTCAAGGTGATTATGTGGAAAAGTAACATTGATTTGGATTTGATTAGGTTGTAATTTTTTTTCTATTCATTTATTTATTTGTATCAACCCAGTGTCTTCTGCATAGCCAGTCAAATGTTCCTGACTCTGAACATGCTTAAAAGTTATGGTTCTCTTTTGTTGTTACCAGCAATAATTGATCACCGCTGTTTAATTAACCACTAATCGCTTGTGAATGTCCGCTACTTCCCCGTCTAACCCTTCTTAAATCTTTTAGGATAGCCACCATAAAAACTCTAATCCTTTCTAGCTTATTGATAATCGCTACTTTCTTTTTAAAGTGTTCATAAATTCTTATTTTTTTTCAGGAAAAGGGATGGCGATAATTGCCTATTGGCTTTTGAAAAATGTCTTTTTGGTATTTTCGTTTTTTTTAGAATGATTCTGTCCCACTTCACTTAGATTTTCAAAAATACTTTTTTTTTATTATCATAAAAAAGTAAACAACCCCCCCCCCCATATTTTCTTGAATTGGGACCCCGTCTTATGTTTGGAATCTGGGAATATGAACTTTTTCTCTCTTTCCCATCGGTAGATGAAAAATAAGTCATGAGTAGTCTAAACCCTGACATATCGGAAACAAAGTCTAAACCAAGTTTTTTGGTGACAATTATTTTCTTAGAGATTTGACACAAAGACGTTGTATTACTAAAACCTTAGTGTTATTTAAAATATGACCTTTAATTTAATATGATTGAATCGTGACCTGATATGACCTTTAATGAAGTCCTAATATTATTTAATATATGGCCTTTAATTTAATATATCTAAATTGGCATCTTCAAAACCTCGCTGAAAATTGAAGTTTGTAAACAAAGGAACGTTCACAAGAAATACAAATTCTTAATTTTCAGTGCAATTTGAAAACCCAATTTTTCCTTTGAAAAGATTCCGGCAATAGTAGAAACACTGCTAATATTACCATCGCTTACTTTTACGTTATATACCTTAACTATTTTTCTGTAATGTCATATAATACGGCGCTTCTGAAAAGAAGTCCACTGTAAAAGATACAGCCTACTAATGCAGATCATAACTGTTACTGTATTACAGACTAATGTTAGTTGTTAGACTGGTATTATTTTATCAGACTACTTTACTGATTTACTGATTATTTTGTTCTTTTCAGAACCGAAAGGTAAAAAGAGGAAACTTGATGATTCCGGAGCAGCAAGTGAAGAATAACAAAATGGAAATTTCCTTGCCTGTTCGCGGTACAAATGAAAGATTTTTCCTATGTATGGTTTATTTTTTAATGATGTGAGCGTGTGATAAAGAGTGCTATGCTTTATAGTCTTCTTTTGAGTGGAGATGAGTCTTTTAAAAGGAAACTGATTCCCAAATCCATTGTTACACAAAATTTCTATGCAATCTGTTTTTCTTTTAGAATTTTATTTTTTGTTTCAGAAAAATTAAAAAAAAATATTATTTCTGCATTTTTCAAAACAGGTCTATACTGGGCGATTCCCTATTATATTGAAGTAGGTAAAAAAGAAAAGAAATAAAGATAATGGCTGTCGAAATCTGTCCTCCCGAAGTTGAATACATTAGACCTGCTCTTTTTTGGAAGATGTTTTTTCGTAAAGCCTCTTTTTTTAGTTTTAATTAACCCTTAAAGAATTTTTACTTTTTAGGATTCAGTGTACTCTGGGCTTTTGAGACTATTGTTACAAAAATAGACCTTGCTTACTATAGTAAAAAAATTTCAAAAGGTCAGTATTCTTGTTGCTTCACTGGATAATTTAATAATCTTAAAGGGAGGGGGGCTTTCTATCTATAAAGGGGACAGACACTAACAAATTTGAACCCAAATATAATAAAACAGGTGTAATTTATTAAAAAAGGGTGGCGGACTTTGAATAGTGTTAATTTGTAGCAGGTGGTAACTTTTCGACTTCAAATTTCACAGATCGGCCATAAGATAGAGACGGAAGATTTTACCTTTTACTTGATTGATAAGAATTCTGAAAACTGTTTGTTAACCCCCTAGGCACATATACTCAAAGTTTAGGGGTGGGAGTATGCATTGAAGAATTTTTTGGAAGGGAAGGGGGGTGAGTTCTAGATTTCTAGCTAGTTCATTTTATGCCGATATGTTTTGATAGGTATTTGAGGGGAGTGTTCAGATTAATCTTTGAGACACACACCCCCCCCCCCCCCCTGTACTATATAATAAAGATGAAATAATGGCATGAAAATAAACCAAAATGCGTCAGGATTTGTTGACTGACTATATTGAGGTAGTCCAAATCATCCGTAGAATAGGTTTGTTTTTGGGTATTGTGCCTGAAAACATGCTTTTTTATCTTAACGGTATGGACATAAATTAGTGTTTTATGGATTGTGTGAATGGTCTTTTTTTTCTTTTCTTTTTTCATCTAGCTATGAAAATATTCTAATTTCTGACTAGTCTTTACAATTCTCAGAATTTTGTTCTGCTTTATGCGTGTGTTAACTTGTTGGAAAAATATAATAGTGAGTATGTTGATTCATTTTATTTCACCACTCTTCATTTAAATATTTTGCATATTTCTATAAGGAAAACCTTTATTATGTTTGTTTTTCTGTGCCTCTTATCAACTTTCTTTTATTTTTCATTCAGTTCGTTTACAGTACTTCAGGGTTATTTAAGTAATAAAAGAAAAGTGGAAGAAAAAAAATAAATGGTGCTAATTTTTAAGATATTGAAACAGAAAAAAGCTACCAACCTTGGTTTCGACAAGGAGACAACTTTATCGCTACAAGAACTAAAATATCACGAAAGGTACATAATTTTAAGCTCGACAGAAACGGTGTCCTTTTTATTCTTGGGTATTTAGATTTCTGTGTTGGTATAATTTTTGTTGCTGACGAGATATATCAAGTATACAGTCGACAGGGTTAACAGGTTTTTTTTTGCAGTTCTTCTGTCTTGAAACAAATTAGCCCCATTTCTTTCTTTCTTCCAGTTCTATCGTGTGTATAATGGAGAGGCAGTGTCATCTTCTTAGCTGTTAAAATAGTGTGTTTTTTCTTCCATATATAACATTATGGACTGCTTTCCATACCCCCTCTCCATCTCATTCCTGCCTTCTATCAAATTAATGGTTGCATTAAATCATTGGCCTCATTGCAATGGGGTATTGAAATTATCGATAGCTGTAACCACTAGTTATTCCATCTTTGAAATTGCAAGAGCAGTCAGAAACTCAGTTAACCTCATATTTTAACAAGAGCCATACCTTGTTTTGCAGTAATTTAATATCGCTAATAAAAAATTGTATCTTGACTAGGTATGATAAATTAATTACTTAACCAAAATGCTGGCTACCCAGAAACGACTTTTAGTTAATATGGGTGTTTGCAAGTGTTTTTTTTTTTTTTTTTTTTTTTTTTTTTTTTTTTTTTTTTTTTTTTTTTTTTTTTTTTTTTTTTTTTTTTTTACTTGCCATTATAATGCTGAGTTTTTCAAAATTATATA
Source organism: Artemia franciscana (assembly GCF_032884065.1). Lineage (NCBI taxonomy): Eukaryota > Metazoa > Arthropoda > Branchiopoda > Anostraca > Artemiidae > Artemia > Artemia franciscana. Next base: position 32,080,171 of record NC_088871.1, read on the forward strand.
GAAACTCGATCAAATATAGAGCGACAAAATTGTAAAATGGAGACTGCGTAAATCTTAGGGCGAGCGTCACTCACATAGGTGCCAATTAACGAAAATTTGGGACAGGGGCAAGAATTTAACCTATTTCTTTTACCAAAAATTGGGGGGGTCATGAATTTTATTTCTTTTTTGTTTTTGAAGACACACAGGAAAGTTTTTTTTCAAAATCGGTGGGGTGAGGAGTCTTTCGTTTTTTTAAACAAAGAAACCCCCCAAAAAAAATGCATTTTTAAAAATTTAGGAAGAGGAATTTTGCACTTCCCCCTCCAATTGATGCCATCGTTCACTCATTAGTTCGGCTTAAAAAATTTTCGCATTTGGATAAAAACAAACAGCACGAGTTTAGATGCACGTTCAGTGTATTTTGTTAAAACAGGTATAAACTACTGTTTAGTGATGCATCATTATTCAAACCGTCCGAACCCAAAACTGGTTATGTCATGCTTGCAAATAGAGAGTGATCCCTCCCTAATAATAATCCAAATGACCCTACAAAAAACGACTGACTTAAACATTCACCTGTGTTCACATGTCCATAATGCACAAAGAAACTACCATTTGGCATTTTCATTTGGACAAATCAAGTAAGAAACATCTGAAACTTTTCAGCGCTTCACTAGTGGATCTAGCTGGGTCGTTAGCAATATAACTTTATATCCAAACCCGAAGGGGATATTTCAGACCTCTTTTGGAGACGTACGGTTTGTTCCTATGGGTAGTTTAGTGGCCTTTATTCACTATTCACATTTACTTCGCTACAATCGCTGGTGTTTGGTTATGTCATAAAAGGTGGGGAGATTGGAAGAAATATGCTCTAGTAATTTTAGTTTAAAATATTTCATATTTTGATGCTTTATACACTAAATTGAAGGTATATATTAAAAGTTTTACCTTTTTTTTTTCAATGTAAATAAATTTAAAAAAAGGATTAGAGCTTAAAAACTATGCTTTCGTTCTTCTGTGACATGAAAATGGAAGAAACGTCCTTTTGGTCTTGCACGTGACGACTAACTTTGTAGAATGTATATAATAATCTATGTTCTGATATTGGATTGGCAATATGTTACCCAGTGTCACTTTTTACGTACTGTTCAATTAAGTATTGCACTCTTTATTGCTAAAGTATGGTGGTTTTCTTAGTTATTCCACCTTTGTAATGGAGGAAAGGATCATTGAGGTTTTATAAATAAAAAAAAAAATATCAAGTTTTTCTAGAAAAGCGTCGATTGAGATTTTTTTTTATTGCTAATGATAAGCGTTGATTGAAACTATATTTGTTTTGATATTGGCGAAGTTTTGTCCTTCAATCCGCTTTTAAAGTGTTTATTAAATAATAATAAATCCAGTTGTGTATGACATTTCTAAATTGATTTTAGGTTCTCTTTTCAACTGAAATATGAAAAACGTTAATAACCAGTCGAACAATAAAGAGCACTTCCAAAATATCTAGTTGAGCTGGTTTGTTTGACACTTCTAAGGGAAGACTCAATATGGCATTGAATGTCTTTTACAAATCCTTCTGGGAGCTTTTATCTCCTTTTGCCACCGTTTGTCAAGGTGACAAGACACATATTGGCATAAAGCTTGCTCTGATTACCCACAAAAAAAAAACTCTACAATTGAGTAACAACCTTGTTTTATGATGTGCATCTACTCGGAACGTCTCGACTAAGGTGTTGTTCCACAAAACTATATCGACTCGTATAGATGAAGTTCTCTTGAAGGGGATATTTCAGATTTTTTTTTTCGAGACATACGGTTTGTTCCTATGGGTAGTCGGTTTGTTCCCATTGATGTAACTTGGTAATTGACTTTTTTGACGTGTGTGACTGTACGAAACAGCTAATGTAGAAAAAAATCACGTAGGTTGCGTTTTAGGGTGGTAGAAGTTACTTATCCGACAGACTATAACTTCGCTGGAATAATGTGTTGCAGATGATAATAAATTCCAACTCACTTCCGCGTTTTTTTTATAGAACAGTCTTACTAATTAGAGCGGTGTTGGAACATAGATATTTAGGATATTGTCAAATACTTTCACTGATTGATATTTGTTGAATCTTTTTCAACAAAATTAATTTCAAATCTATTTATTGTCAGAAAAAAATATCAAGAACTGGTTAATTGATTCCTTCAAGTGAAGTTTCCTCGATACATGAAATCCTGTGATGGAACTTGGTAAATGACTTGTATTCAATTGAGCATTTTCGACATGTGTATGACGCCACGAAACATCTCGCATAAAAAAATATAATCTCGCATGTTCTGTTTTAGGGTTGCAATATATACTTACCTGGCAAATTATAACTTCCTTGGATCAATATGTTGTACATATTAAATTTTTACTCACCTGTGTGATTTTTAGGAGAGTCTTAGAGCAGTGTTGGAACATTGATATTTAAGAACATTTTCAATACTTTCGTTGGTTAATATATTTCGTTGGTTGATATATTTGTTTTCGTTTAGTGAATTGATGATTGAAAATTAAAGTTTGGTGATAATGACACAGAAAATTATCCCTTGATCCTGAAACAAAAGGCCCTACACTGAGCAAAGATAGTAATATTTGATTTATTGTGATAATTTATACAGTTTAAGCAAGTGATGGATTATTATTATTGTAATCCCAATTTTTTGAGGAATAGCAAGTTTGAGTAGCCATGTCACAAAGCTGAATTATTTCAAGGTAATGATTTTAATATCCTTGATTGCCTGAAGGAAAAACGAAACTTGTTTTTTTTTTTTTTTTTTTTTTTTTTTTTTTTTTTTTTGAGTTGAGCTGCGTAAATTCATAGTGAAGAAAATTCCACTGATCAAACAGTTGGTGGCAACGAACTGTAGTAAGGAGCGACCCGGCTCAATAGTAACCGAAACTCTAAAAAAACGGAATTTTGATACCAATAGTTACATCAAAAGAATCACATTTTAATGCTGATTCTAATTATATAAGTTTCATCAAGTTTAATCTTACCCATCAAAAGTTATGATCCTGAGAAAATTTTCCTTATTTTAGAAAACAGGGGAAAACGCCCCCTAAAATTCATAGAATCTTAACGAAAATCACACTATCAGATTCAACGTATCAAAGAACACTACTCTAGAAGTTTCAAGCTCCTATATACAAAACTGGAATTTTGTATTTTTTGCCAGAAGTCAGATCACGGATGCAAAGTATTACTACCTCTTAAAGCTACCTTTAAACCATTATTTTGTAAAATTCTTTTAAATTTTTCACTCAAACCTGGAACATATGGTAGAGAACAAAAAATATCTTTCTTTTCTGTTGTTTCCAGAATATCGTCAGAACATTCTAGAAATTTTTTCCTTCTTTTCGAAAAAGTCTGGTCAATTAACTAACCCGGATAATGGTTGCTTATTAAAATCTCTCTTAACAACGATAATTCCTCCTCAATGAATTTTGGAGAACAAATTCTAAAAATGCGGTCAGTTAAAGATATGATTAAACCAATTTTTACTTGGCGAGCATGACCGGAGAAAAACGACAAAATCTGTTATTGTTAGTAGGTTTTCTGTAAATCTTAAAATCCAGACTATTTTCATTTTTTAAAAGAAGGACATCCAGAAAAGGAAGTTTATTATCCTCTTCTAATTCTATTGTAAATTTTAAATCCCCTCCCCAAAAATTGAGATGTTATAAAAAACTTTTTAATTCCTCCACCCCATAATTCCATACTGAAATTATGTCATCCATATATATCCCCCAAAATTTGTGTTTTAAAAAATATGAATCTAACGCTATTGTTTCAATATTTTCTACAAAACAATTTGCTAATAAAGGACTCAAAGGGGTCCCCATGGGTAAACCATTTACTTGTTCGAAAAAACCCCCTCTGAATTGAAAAAAATAAGAGAACATGTTGCACAACCTAACTAAATTCATAATTACACCGACTTCCAAAACTGTTTCACCACCAATTAAGTCCAAGTTTCTTAGTATATTTCTCTCAAGAAGAATTTCTGCGGCTTTTACATCAATACTCGTATACATTGACACTATGTCGAAACTTGAATACTTGAAAACTTGAACTTTGCTCACGTGGTTCAAAGTAAAGAATGGGTATTCACGGTATTTTGGAACAGGTTTGGTTGAAATGGCTTCGTAAAAGAAATGTTTTGAACTTTTTAGTTTTTATTTATTTGCAGCAAATTTTCTTCTGTGCACAACACATTGAAATCTAACCATGCAGTTTAGTACTGGCATAAAAAATTGAAATTGTTATATTTGGCTTCTGAACAACAGAATCAGGGCTGCCTCACTGATACGCATTTACAAGCACTATACTTATTTGTGCTTTTCCTCTACTTCTTGTTGCATAGCTTCCTAACATATGTTTGGAGACTCGATTAGTCACAAACGACTTTAGTTATAAAAATTGACTTCCAGACAATGGCGCCCCAAAAAATTCTTAGTAGTATAATCGCATACCACGGACAATTCCACTGGGTAATAGCGTCTATGAAGACTTCGCCGACAGAAGAAAGGGCAAAAGTAGGCTGCATTCAGAAGATTCCACTTCCGGATGATTGTGAAATATTTCGCCCAGGAACATTGAATTTGCGTGATTTGTCCCCTTCTGGAACTGTAAATAATAATTTCTGAGACCACACTGGCTAACTAGGCGAGAAAATGTAGAACAACAAAGAAAAAGTTGATTCAGCAGCCATTGAAAAAAGGTCAAATATTTTAGTTGGGACCTCCGCTCAGTTGTCCTCAGAGCAAATAAAAAGGAGGCTAGGCGTTTACCCCCCTCTGAAAAATAACCCCCGTGGCTGGTGCTTCTCCAATCGCTTTTGACTTATAAAAAAGAACCACAACTCTCAAATGAATATTCTCCGAATTTTCTACGACCATGAGAAGGAGGTGGGGAAGTCCCACTCCTGGGCGGAATGAATTTTGCTCATTTTGGGTTCAAATGTCGCTCTTCACTCTGATAATAACAAAAGTCTTGGATACCATCCTTAAGATTGTATATCATACAGAACTGCAAAATAATCAGAGAACCCCATTGTAGAGGTCTGAAAGCCCTTATATGCAAATATTTACAATTGTAAAGCAACAGGGAATTTAACTAAGACGGTGAAATGTGTTTAGACCTTAAAAATATTTCGACTAGTTAGGGAGAGAAGGAGTTAACTCAAAGATTGCATCTTAGTGCCAGAACATCCCAACTCATATTGAACCTTCAGATAAATACAGAATTAGTTCCAAGGGGAGGGTGGAGTTAGAAATTGATTCGTAGGGCCGTATCCAGGACTTTTGCTTGGGAGGTTATTTTTTCGTGCGGTTGTACAAAAACAAACTTTAAAAACACATCAAAAATGTGAAGTTGATGTTTATTGATTTTCGGGAAGACTTCTGGTACCAGCTTCCAATAATAGGAAAAAAGAATCCTAATTTTAGAGACAAAACTTGAAAGATACAGTAGAAGAAGTCTACCTAAGTAAACTTATTTAAGGTGGCAGAAAGGGGTACTTGACTGAATAATTTGCATTTTTGCCGTTGAATTACCTCGTTTTTCTTTGTCGTGCTACATTTTCTCGTTTTGTTTTGTGGAAGGGAGGGTTTCCTTACTCTTTTCAGAAAAATGGTCTTGGAATGCCTTTTTGATTTCCCTGTCAGCCGACCTTACTCTAATTTTCGAGGTGTCTCTACTGCTGGGATCGAACTCGTTGTTACAGAGACGTCTCTAGTCATAAGAACGTACTGTACCTTAGGTGATCCTTTTCCTTTCGTCTTTTGTTTTTTTGCCTAAGATGTCGTTTGCTGTTAATAATATTGTAGAGGATGTGCATTGGACCAGGTTGTATATTTTTCCTAGGTTTTGATGAGAGTGGCTGTGTTTGGAATGTCTCGGAATTTGGTCGTCTACCTTGGTGTATGTTTTTTCTTGTCAGGTCACAAAGGAGTTTGGTTTGCAATGTGGAAATTTTATTATTTCGAGAAGTTAATTTAGTCTTGGCCTTTGCTTGGACATCAGTTGAGGGTGATCCAAATCAAAATATCTACCAGGCAGGGAAAGAGGGTCAACTATGGAGACCTCGATCTTCTGGATACTAGCTCATAGTCAATTATACTTTTTGTCACTCCATCAGCGTGCTTAAAGTTGGATATGGCAATACATAGGGAATAATTTATCTGAAAGTTAGTATGTAATTCTCCTTTTTGGTTAAGGTGACCATGTCTGCCTAGTCTATTGCTTGTCTTTGACCGTCGCTGTTACTGTTCACAATATGGTTGAAATTTATTGAGAATGACGAGTACATCATTCTGGGGTTTTGAAGAGTAGCAGTCTGCAATTGAAAGTTGAATTGGTCGAATTTCTTTGCTTCAGGTAGAATCCGATGCCTAAATTAGGACGATTGTAGCGTTTTTTTTTTTTTTTTTTTAATAGAGCCTCTAATGAAGTCATCTGTTTCTTCGGTAAACCTCCCCCTTTTCCTCGTTTCGACTCCAAAATCAGAAATTGCAAAAAAATTAACAAAACTGCGAAATTTACCTTAACTATTGAAAAGAAAAGTATTTTTCCATAAGGATTTTTTTTTTATTGATAGATTTATCTTTCACCATAAGACAGTGTTAAAAAAGGGAATTTACGGGAAATTATTTGCAAGACAAAATTGAAAAAGACGATACTGCTCTCAGATAAGATGCCTTTGTGTCATTTTTATTCTTTTCTGTTGGGGCTGTGCACAAGATTCTTAGAGTATGTGTGTTCTTAGAGTAATTTGCTCTGAAAAATTGTACAATAGCGTCAGCACATTTTCACCCATAAAACGATGCTAAGGGTCATAGCCCATTGAATCCTCAGAAGGTCACAGTTTTCTGACGGACAATGTAAAGCTTAATTGCGAGAATTCTGCTTCAGTGCAGTGCTTTGCAACAAACAAGTTTACTGTACAAATTATATACCTTAACAATTGTGAACTTACGCGGTTAGATATCGCTGCTCATTTGGAACTATTCCAATAAAACGGACAAAATAGCGGATATCAGCTTCTTACGAAATGTACTGATTTCTGAAAATCAACATTGGATGTTCGTCAATGCTTTTCATTTTGGCAAAAAATTTAAAAATTAAAAGTAAGTTCCTAGTGTTACATTTAAGTATGATAAACTCACCCTGAAGGGGTCTAACAAGGAAAGGCTAGAGCTCTCCTGGTGGTGTCATAGTCGCAAATCATCACTCGGTTTATAAGATCCTAGTTTGCAGTTGTCCCCTCTCACAAGGAAACACTAAAACATTCCAAAAATAGCTTTATGAAATTCTAAAATACCGATTTACTCTTAACTAATATAAATACTTACTTAAGACCCCCCAGTGCTGAGTCAGTGTCTAAACTTGGACAGATGTCATGATTCAAAAGTAGGTTATCTTTAGTAAAGGCTAAGAATAATAGTTCTCTGGAAGATGCATGGGTAAAATTCTAGTTTAGTGACTTCTGCTATCTTAGAAAGGGGTTAAGTTAAGAAAATAAAACTTTCATGGATATTAGAATATGTTATAATATAGTCTAGGGATGTTAGAATATAAAGAGATCAATTTTTTAGACTTTTAACATTATATTATTTTTGATGGCTTTTCTCATGTTTGACAATTCATTTTCATGTTTTGGCAATGTTTATGACTTATCTCAATGCTCTCATAGGCTAACATAAAAAGAATAAAGTTCTTACTTTATAAAGTCCTCACAGAGTAACTTGTTGTATAAAGCAATGGAAAGAACCACAAACAAATATATGGTGGCCTATGAAATGTAGGAATGAGAATCCTATTGGGTATCTATGGTACCCAACTCCTTCAAGGCTGGAGTCAATAGGGACTGGGAGAGGGCTGAGTGGAGGCTGGACTGGGAAGCTAAGCCAGCATAATTACATCACTCACCACCTGCAAGAACCTACAGGAGGATCTACCACCTTATCTTGCTGGCAAATGCAATTTAAGGTAAAATTCTAGTTAATTGACTTCTTGCTATCTCAGAAAGGGTTTAGGTTAGGAAAATAAAACTTTCAGGGAGGAACCTACAGGCTAAAGTATGTCCCGGGAAGGTATTTTGAAGCAACTACCTCTGCTCCTTCTCCCTCTAGAGGACCCTGACCTTTGATGACCTTTAAAAATATGTGTGTTATAAAAGTGAAACCTTGCAAAATAGATCTTCTGCTTAATTGAAGCACAATAAAAAAAGGTTTCAGCTTCATAACTTTGTCCAATTTCATTTTATAGGGTTTTAAAGATATGCATATACATTTCCTAAATTTTGAAAAAACATTGATATGGCTCAAAATTCTACTTAAATAACAGGAATTGGATTTTCAGAACTAAAGGCAGAGAAAAAGCAACTAGTAGTTGAAAATTAAGGTAAAATGTTGTTTTGTCAAAATTTCAATAGGTATAGACCTGTCATGTAGGAAAATTTCAGGGCCCTCTAGGGGGAGAAAGAGTAGAGGTGGGTACTTTAAAATACCTTCCCGGGACATATTTTAGCCTGTAGACCCATCCCTGAAAGTTTTATTTTCCTAACCTAACCCTTTCTGAGATAGCAAGAAGTCAATTAACTAGAATTTTACCCAAATATATTATTATGCCTTTGTGTATGTTATCAGGGGGGATATTGTCAGGGTAACAACTATTATTCTGAAAAGGAGCATTAAATAGAGAATCCAAAGATGCAATTTTTATTTTTGTTTGTTTTGTACATAGCTTATGGCTATATAGAGAGGGAACTGGAGATGAATTGTCAAAAATACAAACAAACCACAGAAACGAGTGCAGAGTTAGCAATTTGAAATTGATAGTTAAGACTAGCTGATAATTAAGACTAGACTTGTTTAGATTGGCTAACTACAATCTCAACATTTAATTTAGACAAAATTTACCCCTACAGCCTAGCCTATTTAGTTCTATCATTTGGTTTCACAACATTTGTCTTCAATTGGGGATATGTCTATGATTTAGCCTGTCTTTGGTTTGGATGCTTTTTTTCAACTTTAAGATCCCATGCCCAAGACTGGACAGCATTTTTAAGTTCAGGCTCAAGCCTTAAGTGAGATTCTACTATTATTTAAGCGTTAAAAAGGTGGTGATTAGCTGTGTGACTACTGGGTATCTTACCTATATAATTCCTAAAAATGTTCAGTTTACTTTACCCTCCCTCCCCCCCCAAGTGTGCAAATATATAGCCCAAATTATATATTTTTCATGGATTTTGCATTATGTCACTGTTTTTTGTTTTTTTTCAAATAGCTTTAGTGACAAAGCAGCAGCATTCCAAGAAATGGAAAAATGCATAGAGTACCATATACCATTTGGGCTTCGAGAACAATATAAGTAGGTAGTTCTTCTGAGGAAGAGTAATTGTAAACTAGGACCTTTATTCACTTATATTCACCAAAAAGAGTAAGTACACAGTGCTTCTTGTTTAAAAAAATGCAAACAATGGATATGACTAGAACAGGGCTTCTTAAACTTTTGTAATTCCTGACCCCATTTATGATTGCGAGATTCTTAATGACCCCAACAAATATAAAAGAAAAATAAATTAATATTTTTTGATGATATATTTATTAGGTAATAATATACATATGCAGATGAAAATACATAAATTTAGAATTCGTTTTGAAACATATAAAAATCTAAAATTGAAATTTGCACAAAATGTTATAGAAATGTTTTTATTATAGTTTCAGATACAAAAGTGGATTCTGACCATCTTAATTCTCTCGAATATATCCAAGTAGTTCTGTGGTAAATATTAAATTAAAGTTTACATTAAAAATTTAATGAGATGGATGTGCCTGTTTTTTATTGCATAACAGATCAAATCTTGGTGTAATGTTTGAAACTGCTGGACATAAGACCTCTTCAACATTTTCTATCGCTGAATGATATTGGGATTTAATGTGTGTTAAAGCTGAGAAAGTAACCTCACATAAATATGTGGTGTTGAATGGCAGAAGTACATTTAACGCCATATTGGCGATTGTGGGAAATTCAGTTCTAGTTCTGATCCAGAATTTGGTCAAGGGCTTTTTTTTGGAATTGTAGTTTTAAGTTCGAGTCACACGAAAGCTCAGCAAATTCCTCTTGAACTTTAAGTGGCAGATGATCAATCTTGCTTAAGCCAATCCAAAACGGCTTTTGAATCCAAACTATTTTTTGTAAATCAATATTTAATATAAAATATGTCTGGAACAGTATTTCTGGCGCTTTTAAGTGATCTGCAATAGTTTTTGCAATAAAAGTTTTATGATTAATTTTCTCAATTACAAAATTGTCAACACTGGAAAACATTTTGAACGAATTTTTTTTTTACCCTACTTTTCCAAATGCTGATGTTTTTAATAAAACTTCCAATTTTATCTTTTGAAGTAAATATATCGCAATTTTTTCTTTGGAGAGACAAGTTAAGATCGTTTAACTTCGCAAAAATATCTGACAAATAACATAGCTTGGATAGCCACAAGTAATTTTGAAAAAAAGCAGCAAACTCACATTTTTGTTCAGTTAGAAATATTTTGATCTCTTCCTTTAATAACAGTAATCTTTTTAAACTTTGACCCCTTGACAACCATCTTACTTTTGCATGTAATTGCAAAGTTGTGTAGTTGGAATCCATATCCTTACAGAGATTTGAAAATAAGCGATTGTTAAGGGCATGGCTCTTGATAAAATTTATGACCTTAACAGCATCCTGAAGCACATCGTTCAATTCTGGTGCTATCAATCAGTTAAGAAGTGCCCAAAGGATTTTTACATGCTGGGACTGTAAGGTCCTGTTGGTCGCGAAAGGGTTAAACTGGCTAATTTGGAATAACATGCACTTCGTTCACAATCATACAATGGCTAAATGAAAATGACACGTAATATTTATATAGTTTCTTCGAAATAACACTTAGAAATTTTGTTGATAATATTTATCAGGATTATTTTGGTTTTAAGAGGTTGACAAAAATAAATCTACGTTTTTTATAAATTTCTATAACATCTTCTGATTCATTGTAAATTTATACAAGATATTATAATGATCAGAATAGAAATGCTGGTATAAACAGTCTTTCCAAACCAGAAGATTTTATGATATATTTATCTATGATGATTGTTATTTTTCTTTATAACAATAATTTTACAGGTTAAAAACATTTTTTGTTAAATTGTATTTTTATCACTCGTGATCCCATAATTTTGCTACGCAACCCCAAATGGGGTCGCGACCCATAGTTTAAGAAGCCCTGGACTAGAACAAAGAAAAAGAAAGACTATTGTAGAGTTCTTCCCCCATAAGGGAAATCCTGCTTGTATGCCCTCATAGTGACAGTAGGACCAACTTTTCACAAGTTTTGTCCACATAGTCTTTATTTTGTTCCAAAGGTTTAACATCAGACCTTATTTTTCTCCAAAGTTCAAGTTAAGGTAATTAATCAAGATAGAAGTAGGAATACTGACAGTATTATAAGATGACCCTGAGGAGTGCCACCCCAAGAAGATAAAAAATTTACTTTGTAAAATCTTAGTCATAGTAAAATCTTTTGCCATCTTAGAAAATAGCCTAGTTACATCAATTACCTTAAATTGTAACTTTGAGCAATCTAAGGGTTCCCTGAGGAGTGCCACCCCAAGAAGATAAAAAATTTACTTTGTAAAATCTTAGTCATAGTAAAATCTTTTGCCATCTTAGAAAATAGCCTAGTTACATCAATTACCTTAAATTGTAACTTTGAGCAATCTAAGGGTTTCCTCCTTGTAAACTCCATGAATAGTTAAAGACAAGTTGAAGACTCATGGGCTTACCAATTATATTTCCGCTCTTCATTTGAAAGTGTCAAGACAAGTTGCAGAGAAAGCATATTCTGACAGTCTATTCCAAAGGCTGGTGACTCTGTTTGAAAATAACTGATTTCTCTGTTGAAGTCTGCCTGACATCTTAGACAGCTTCTTTGAGTGACATCTGGTAGAAGAGGTGGCAGTAAACAAGAATAAATCAGGGACAATGTTTGTTGAAATAAGTTTGAAGGCAGTTGTGACATCCCTGTGTTTGTGCCTATATGTTAAGCCTGGTAGTTCGATGTGACAAAGATGTTTACAATTGGGGACTGTGTGGAATTTGCTAATCAATTTTGTTGCTTGCCTTAAAACTGCTTCTGGGATGAATTTATCTTTTTCGTAAAAAGGGAATACAAATTTAAGTTTCTCATTAGCCAAGACACCCAGATCTCTATCTATCTTGTGAAGAACCTCAAGTAGTAGGTCATTGAGAGTGTACACAAAATGTAAGTTATTTTCTCAAAAATGAAGGACATGGCATTTAGATGTGTTGAAGCTCAATAACCAGGCATTTGCCCAATTATTAAGCTCATTTGTATTGTATTGAAAAACCCCTTCATCAAGTTGGTTTCTGATACCACCTATAAGTTTGGAATCATCTGCATATAAAGTTAAGTAATTGTGTACTACACTAGGGGCATCATTAATAAAAATATTAAAGAAGGTAGGACCAAGGATAGTACCTTGCAGCACACTGCTCATGACTAACAATGGATTGGAATAAATCAGCATTTCATGCAAAGTGAATATTCTGACCTGTTGAGTCCTTTCAGCAAGAAGTGCCTTAATCCAGCAAACAACTTGGTTGCTTATTTCTGTAGGTTGTTATTTCTTATTTCTGATTGTAGCTTGACAATCAGTCTCTTGTGGCAGACCCTATCAAAGGCTTTGGCTAGGTCAGAGAGGGCAACATCAACAGGAATTCCCTTATCTATTAAATATGTAACAAGATTGTGAGACTGCAGTAAGTTTGTGTCAACAAATCTACCACTTTGTAAACCATGTTGAGAATGGTGAAGGATGCCATTATTTTCAAGATATTTAATAATTGTGTTACTAACTATTCCTTCAATCACTTTGACAACAGAAGATGTAATCCTGATTAGCCTGTAATTTGCAGCAGAATTTCTTTTCCCCTTTTTGAAAACAGGAGTTATGTATGCTTTTTTCCATTTCCCCACAAATCTGGAACTGAGTATCTGCCTGGTTTTTTAGTTGATGCATGCCTTCAAAAGAGTTTGGGATTTACCTTGATTTGTTGAGCCAGTTTGTTTTTGTGATTTGATTTGAGTTTTTTTAATGTTATTTGCAACAAGATTTCTGGCTACCTGGTATCTTTTGAAGTTGCAGGAATTCCTATCTTTGCAATACTTTTTCTCCATGCTTTGGATTTTATTTGGATGAGATTACCAATAAAAAGAGTTAGATATGGCAGTGTTTTAGGCTGTCTAATTATCCTGATGCTAGTATGTCTCAATTCAGCACTAAGTAATGATGTTTTGAAGATATGCCAAGAAGTCTCAAGATCATCATCTGTGGTAAAGCTCCAGTTAACACATGCTAAATCTCTACATATAGCATCGTAATCAATAAATGAGCGACGCTTATAAGTAGTTTGTTTGCTGCGAATATTAATTGTAGATGTAATTGTAACATGGTTGCTTTTTCCAGGGGGGGGGGCAGATAATCATTGCTTATCAATATCTCAGGACTAGAAACAATAACTAGGTCAAGAATGGATGGATTCTGATCACTAAAAATTCTTGTAGGCTCATGCACAGTTTGGTATAGACAATTGTTTGATAGACAAGATGCAAAGGGAAAACCAGTAGTTCATGTTTTTGATGACCCATATCCATCAATCCATAAAATTTCTGGTAGGTTGAAATCACCAACTATAATTTTCTCAAAAGATTTTATTTTTAAGATATCATATACCATTTTTGAAAGGGCATTTTTGCTAATAATCCGGCCTACACCTTCAACAAACACCCACCTGCAGCTCCACCTTAACAAAATTAGCCACTCCTCTCCTACAATCAGGGTCCAATAAATTTGAAAAAAGTTTATAACCATTGATGCTGATGCAAGATTCTATAAGTTTAGTATTGCTAAATTTGGGGCACACTTCCACAATTGCAAGTATATCAGCTTGCTCTTTCAAAAGAGCATAGGCGGCATCGTTCTGTTTCTTTGAAAAACCGTCAGCATTGGTACTGTTAATTTTTAAAGACGTTTGGCTGAGGTGACAGTTTAAAATATTTTGGGGAGGTGATATTGATAAAAAAAGAGTCAGAGTATTTATAGGTGTGTAGAAGGAGCCAAAGGGCAAAACAGGACTCCCATTTGTGATGGACTTGATGGATGGTCTAGAAAGTTCATTAGTGCTTAACAGCTCTTTACTATCTACTATATTACTATTTACACATCTTACAGGGCTGGTAGAAGAGGCATCTGATAGTCCATGGCCTGGTGGAAATGCCCTCCACCTGGACAGATCATGTTTTTTGAAATAATCTTTCTGTAGTTGATAGTCAGGTTTTCCTCACCTAGCTCAGTCCAGCATCAAGAGAACTAATTTTTATAGAATTTGATTCAGAGCCTAAATTATGCCTAGGAAGATGTTTTCAAACAGTGTAATAACATTTACAGTCAGGAAAACTACAGTGCTTGTATGATAATTCTCATTAATATATTTAATCCTAGATGTCAACTGTCCATTTCTATCTTGTAATGTACATGCAATACATTCCCTTTGCTTAGATTAATGTTTTGATAAAGCTGTATTTTCTATTACTGTTTGCAAACAATATTCTATAAACAACAACTCCAGAACACAAAACAGAGACTGCTTTATTGCCTTGATTGACCATGAATTCTCAGTCCACCAAAATTTTTGATTCTCATTTTGCCCTTTCCTGTGGGGGGGGGGACCAGTAATGCTGGTTTAGTGCTCCCTTTTTTGTAATGAGTTCTTTAAATTACCTTAAATTGCAGCTAGGACCAATCTTAGGGTTTCTCCTTGTAGAGCTCCAGAATGATGACTGGAGTTGTATATAAAGTTCATTAGTGACAAGGGGCTGTTTCATGTTCAGTAGCATCCCAATTGAATTTGCACTCTGTGGGGGACCACTCAGCATCTAGCCTTCATTTGAAAACATCAATAGATTCAGCAGTAACTGTTTCATTAGATAGTTTGTTCCAACAATCAACAATGTATAAAACACCCTAAAACTCTGGGAACTACTTTAAAATATTCTGAAATACTTACAGTACAATCAAAAACACAGGATCCACAGCCAAAGAAGTCATTGCCTGAATGGGTCAGGCTAACACCACTGTCAACAGGCTTAATAAAGTATGGAGATCGAGTACTTTCTCCAGCTCAAACTCTACCTGTTCAACAGCAATGTCCTGCCTGTCCTCCTCTATGCACTGGAAACTTGGCATCTCAACCAAGACCAAGAGAGGAGAATCTAGCCCATGAGTTTTGGGAAGTTCTTGCTTTCTAAATCTCAGCACCATGACATTCTACCTGATCAACCTCTACCATCAAGAACAAGAAAGCAAGATAAGTTAGTTCCCGTTAAAGCAAGAACAAACCAATATGGTAATTCTTTCGTCCTGGTTTTCGTCAAAATGTACAATAAGAGTTAATGTTTATAGTTTGATTTATATTTACAAGTGTAGTTTGATTTGAATATGTTGTAAAGAAACACAAATCAGCGATAGCTGTCAAGTTTTTGCTATTAAGCCTTTCTACTACTACTACAACTTTGATAATGCTTGTCTCTGGAGGCTACTTGGTATTCACTGGACTGAGAAAGTCACGAATGCACGTATAAGGAACATCACGGCCCAGCCATCACTCATTGAAACAATATGAAGACGCAGATGGAGCTACCTGTGCCACGTGCTGCACATGGACGACACCAGAATCCCCTAGCAAGCATTCTATCGGCTACCCAAAGTTACCTACTGCAGAGGACAACCCAAAAACAGACTCTGTTGTACCTTCAACAGTGACCTTTGTCAACTTCATGCCTCACTACAACCTGAGTGGGAAGACATTATCAGGGCCACCATTTACAGAGACGATTGGAGACTCTTCTTAGACGCCCTGGGTGCCTCTGGGGACACAGCAAAGTCTAAGGTAAGGTTCCTTATAGAGGGTAGGAGTTCTAAACCATTGCTAAACTATTCATGTCAAACAACAGAATCTGAAATATAGAAAACTGTTGAAAACTTTAGTAGATGCAATTGCAGTTAACAACATACACAAAAAATAATCAAGTTGGGCATGAAACATACAGTAGACATGCATGAATCAGTTGAAAGCATATTTCATATCTGATACCAATTTTTGACAGTGGGAATATAATATATCCAATGCAGTGTCTTCTCTTTTGACAACCATATCTCCATCACTTGTGCAACATGTTTGACTCCAAGTCACAACCTGACATAACAAGGAAGAAAATATTGAAAACTAATGGATATGTGGGACTGTAGTCAGTAGGAAGAAAAAGAAGACCAGTCAAATGAATATTTCCCCTGTTTGCTGTAAGTTGTCTTCAGCAGTGAGAAAGAAAGTTTCTAAACAATAATAACTGAAATCAAGGAAGGAATCTTAAATCAAAATAATAAAAATAAAACCAATATATGCTGTTGGTGCTCAATAAAAAATCTTGGAAAAAATGAATCTGTGTCCAGTAGGAAGAGATGGAAGACAAGTCAAACAAATATTTCACCTATATGCAGCAAGGTGTCTTCAGCAGCAGGAAAAAAAGATTCTGAGCAATAACAACCTAAATCATGGAAGGAATCTTAAATAAAAAAAAAAAAAAACAAAAACCAAACCAAACAAATATATGCAGTTGTTGGCCTGTGGAAAAATAACAGAAATAGAATATATATTACAATGAAGTGGGGTACTTCTGTTACAACAAAAATGTGTGAATAATGCAGAAAAAGTGAAAATGATATGCATAATGCTTTAAAATTACGTTTATCTCCGTTTATCACAATTTTTAAGTGACCAACCTGAATAATCATTATAGAGACAGAAATCAGCCAAGAATGGAAAGATTGCAAATTGTTAGTAATAGTGATATCTACCCAAACAAAGATGTAACAGAGTGGATAGAAAATTATTTGTATGTCAGAGGAAAAGAACTAAAAGTAAGATACTTGCCATTATCAAAATTTGTATCAAAACCCGTCTGAATGAATGCTGCAAATGTAATTAGCATATTTGGAAAGGCTATCTTATTTTTTGCTGATATCAGGAAGTTCATCAACATATTTTAGATAACAAATGGAAGATTAGACAACCCAGAAAAAAAGTTGAAGGGATGTTGTTGATTAATTGAGAGTTAGAAGTAAACTTGGTGATAAAAAATTTGGTCTGACCCTTTTCCAAAACAGTATCTTTTTTTATCTGAGCATTCACTTCAAGAAAAAATGGAGAGAGCTAGCATTTCAGCAAGGACATGATAGAAAGAATAATCACTTTTGTAAACAGCAATTCAGCACTGATGACGCCACAGAAGATTCAGCTCACTACCATCATTAAAACTGCCAAATACAGGATTCTTTCTATTGTTAGCAAGTGTGATTTAAGGTATTTAAATAACTGAAAGCAGTTAGTATAATTCAAAGCAAGTATGTATATCATGTGTGTTAAAGTGAATAGTTTAGCTAATTAGTGTAGCACCCAGAATAATAAAACAAAGTATCCAATAAACATGGCTGCATCCAACTAAGCTGATTCTCTCAAAAATTAATTCCATAAGGAAGAACAGAGAAGACTATCTGTTCTCATACTTTACTCAGGTTGCAAGATGCTGTCAATAAGACTTTAAGGTGGCTTCAACATGCAAATAAGACCCAGTAATTACAAGAGACTGTAAAATCTCCTGTGGGACATTTTCAAGCAAACTGACTAAAATAAGAGTCAATAGAAAACTATATTTCCAATAAATTTGACAGTTAATATTCAGCCCAAGTTTGAGCTGAACTTAAAAACTTTCTTAACCTTCTCCAGAGTCCTAACTTCAGTCCACTCTTTGTGCAAGCTTAGAGAATCAATACCCTTATATATAACTAAAGTATTTCTTATAAATTTTTTGTTGTTTACTTATAGAAATATAATGCCTCTTTGTCAGCCATAACAAATTCAAAGTCAAAACTTAGCTTTACCTTTAATCAGTTTAAATCAGAATTCAAGTCCCAAAAGCCTTATGTGGTTTAGCTTTCAATCTGCTTTCTGAGACACTTAAATCTTCTAGACATAGAAGACAAGATACAAAATGTATCTATCACTACCATGAAACGAGTGCCGAACAATATGATAAGGAAGCACTGGCAGATCCAGGAGAGGGGGCTGGTCCCTTAAGGTTTTTTCTGGCACCTTGTTCATTTTTCACTCTATATTATTAAAAATTGACCTTTGAACAATTATGGTGGCCTTGTCACATTGGGCCTTCTCACCCCCCATTATTTTGCTTTAGATCCGCCCCTGTAAGGAAGGTGAATTACTGTAGTAAACTATGAGTATGTCCGGTGCCATGTCTACCTTCTTCTAGTCACTTAAAGTAAACCACTTAGTTTCAATAAGCTTTACACAAGTGACTTACTGAAACTCCATATACACTGACAATAGTAGCAAGTGGTCAAAATCCTGGCAATCAATGAACCTCTCAACAAGATATGGCTTGAGCCCACTTGGATGGATAAGGTGATCCAGATCCAACAAGCTACTGAAGTTGTGGATATTTAAATAATTCAGGAATTACTTTGCTACAATATGAAGGGGTAGAACACAATAGGGCAAGTAGCACGTTGTATCTGCATTGAAATTAGTCTTGATCAAGAATTCGAATCGTTTAACAGCAGCACCGCATAAAAGAGTCTGAGCTTTGTGGAAAACTTTGAAAAACAGCGCATAGAAACTACGGTTGAATTGTGAAACAATCAATAGACATTTATTGGGACCTTAAAGCCAAATTTAAACCAAATTAAAACCAAGTTTTAAACCTGCTAAATAGCCTACAAGAATTATAAATAACTGGCTGAAAATTTCCAAGCACTTTTTAAGCATGCATGCGACCCCTGTGGAGGGGCAGATATAGATAACATGGGCAGTACTAAGTGTTAAATGTCTAGTACTTCATTAAAAAGAAATGATACTATATTAGTTAACAAGTTCTCTGGAGGAACACTATATTGTCAATTGGGATTACTTCATCAGTTGTTCACTCTTTGTGATGTAGCCTGTTAATATTAAAAGAATGGAAAGGGATGTCTTGTTTCATCATTTATTAAGTCTGCGAGTAGGCATTTTGGAGACATAATATAGGGCTGCAAAAGAATGCATATGTGGTCCCCAGAGCAGCAAGCATGTATAGAAAAATGTTGCAAGAGAATCTGTTTGACTTGGTGTAGAGAACAACCGCTAAAGCAGCATCTCAGCAGGCTTTTGAATTTAGCAACACTAAAATTTCATTTCAAAATCACAGTCCATCTCTGAATATTCTACTACTACTACTATTGAACTAAATCAAAAAAGTTTAGGTGTATCCATGTTGTCAAAATAGTACAGATACAACATCTCAGCAATGGAATAGATTGTTATGTAGAAACTTTCAGGGGAAGTTGAGAGGGATGTAAAACTAAACTATAATAAACTATATGCATACAGGTTGTCAAAAAGGTGCAGTGCAATATCGAGGTAAAAACTTGGGTATTACGTTGAAACTTAAGGGTATGTTTTTCAGAATGTTAAACTAAATCCAAAGACTATCTGCATCCAGTTCTGTCCAAATGCCATATCTGTGGTATACCTGGAATTGGTAAGGATATTCAGTTAAAACTGCAAGGGCATGTTGAGTCAGCCCTATGGATCCCCAAAAATTATGGAGATTTTCATTCCTTATATTTGAATATTTGTCTATGCCCATCCATCCAAAGCATTACACTACAACTATTATTGGAAATTGTTGCAAAATTTTATCCAACACATAAACAGTCAGTTAAAATTTAGATTCTTATAGAGAAAAACCAAAAAAGATTTAAAATATTCTTGTCTTAACCAATGGAAAAGACAATTATATCAATAAAAACTTAACAAAAAATAATAATAAAAAAAATCCACAAAAGAAGTTTTTAAAAAGAAAGTAATAAGCCAAAGATGACCTAAAATAAAACCAAAGATAAACAAACATAAAGTGAAATAATGTTTTAAGTGTGAAATGACCATAAATCACTATCAATGATAACTGAAACTCTAAAAAACAGAAATTACAATAAATAATTTATGGCGTGATAAGTCCCATTGGTGCAAAACGCTTTGGTTGATTAGAGACTAAATGTTTTAGACCTCCCCCTTCTCTTCCCAACAGTACCTAAAAGTTTCAACTTCACCCCCAAGCCATTGCCAAGGCGGAGCAAATATGCTACTTCGATGACCCAGATGCACATGTTTTTTTGATCCGCCTCTCTCCTCCCCAGGTCAAAAATTTAAGATCCACTTGAGCCCCTCCTCCTTACTTCTTGAAAGTTTCAGCTGGTTTTCCCAAGCCATTCCCGAGACATTTTAGACAATTTGAAAACGTGGGTGCGCATAGTATTTTTTGATTTGCTCAGGTAACCGTGTAGTTTCCTGATTGTACCCTTTTGAAACTCGGAAAATTTGGCCTAGGGAACAATCCCTTTGATTTTCGTTGGCAGCACGCTGTCTAAGTGAAGAGCAAAGTGGTCACATTGCATTTTTATGGTACTTGATTTTAACCAAGTGACTTATAGCAATCGCAAACTCTGTCGGACTGTCGGTCCCGGTTTTGCTACTTTAGGCACTTCCAGGTAAGCTAGGACGATGAAATTTGGCAGGCGTATCAGGGACCGGATCAGATTAAATTAGAAATAGTCGTTTTCCCGATTTGATCATCTGGGGGGAGTGGGGGTCCCGTTAATTCGGAAAAAAATAGAAAAAATGAAGTATTTCTAAATACGGTTGATCAGATCTTAATGAAATTTGATGTTTGGAAGGATATCGTATCTCAGAGCTGTTATTTTAAATCCCGACCGGATCTGGTGACATTGGGGGGAGGAGTCGGGAGGGGGAAACCTAAAATCTTGGAAAACACTTAGAGTGGAGGGATCGGGATGAAACTTTGTGGGGAAAATAAGCACACGTCCTAGATACATGATTGACATAACCCGAACGGATTCGCTTACTTTTGGTTAGTTGGGGGGATTAATTCTGAAAAATTAGAAAAAATGAGGTATTTTTAACTTACGAACGGGTGATCGGATCTCAATGAAATTTGATATTTAGAAGGATATCATGTCTCAAGGCTCTTATTTTAAATCCCGACCGGATCCAGTGACATTGTTGGGAGTTTGGGGGGAACCTAAAATCATGGAAAACGCTTAGATTGGAGGGATCAGGATGAAACTTGGTGGGAAAAACAAGCAGAAGTCTTAGATACGTGATTTACATAATTGGAACGGATCCGCTCTATTGGGGGGGGGGATTAATTCTGAAAAATTAGAAAAAACGACGTATTTTTAACTTACGAAGGAGTGATCGGATCTTCATGAAACTTCATATTTAGAAAAACCTCGTAACTCAGATCTCTTATTTTAAATCTCAACCGGATCCAGCGTCATTGGGGGAGGCAGTTGGGGGGGGGGGGAAATCTTAGAAAATACTTAAAGCGGAGATATCAGGATGAAACTGAATGGGAAGAATAAAAACCTGTCTAAGATGCGTGACTAACATAACCAGACTAGATCTGCTCTCTTTGGTGGAGTTGGGGGGGGGGAGGATAATTTGAAAAAATAAGGTATTTGTAACTTACGAAAGGGTGACCCGATCTTAAATGAAATTTGGTATTTAGAAGGATATTATGCTTTAAAGCTCTAATTTTAAATTCAGACTAGATCCTGTGACATTGGGGGGAGTTGGAGGGGGAAACCGGAATTCTTGGAAAACGTGAAAATTGGGGTATTTTTATCTAACAAATAGGTTATCGGATCTTAATGAAATTTGATATATTAGAAGGAATTCATGTCTCAGAGCTCTTATTTCAAATCCCGACTAGATCTTTTGACGTTGGGGGGAGTTGGAGGTGGAAATCTTGGAAAACACTTGGAGTAGAGGAATCGGGATGAAGCTTGGTGGATAGAACAAGCAAATGCCCTTGATACGTGATTGACGTAACCGTACAGGAATCGCTCTCTTTGGCGGAGTTGGGGGAAGGGTTCAGCGATTTGGCGAGTTTGGTGCTTCTGGACGTGCTAGGACGATGAAAATTGGTAAGCGTGTCTGGGAGCTGCACAAATTGACTTGATAAAGTCGTTTTCCCAGATTTGACCATCGGGGGGGCTAAAGGGAGAGGAAAAGGTAGAAAAAATGAGGTATTTATAACTTACGAGTGGGTGATCGGATCTTAATGAATTTTGATATTTAGATGGACATCGTGACTCAGAGCTCTTATTTTAAATCCTGACCGGTATTAAGCCTCTGATTTTCCTTTTAAATCAATCTATTGATTCTTAGAATTTTGTTAGACCTCATACCATATGAGCTCTTGGCTCTTAGCTCTTCTTGCCTCGTCACAAGTGCCATATGAGCTCTTAGCTCTTGTTTCTTTTCTTTTGTTCTTTTTCACCAAGGCTCATCGTATGGAAGGAGTTGTCGTAGAGACTCCGGAAGGGGCTCATTTGATTCGAAACTGAAAGTTTTAGTGCTGTTTTTAATAGTCGAATGTGACTAGAGGGCAACTGTCCCCCTCCCACGCACCCCCCTCAAATTTATCGGATCGAAATTTCAAGATAGCCATTTTGTTCAATGTAGTTGAAAAGTCTAATAACTATACCTCTGGGTATGTCAACTCTCCCCCTCCACAACCCTCGGGGTAAGGATGGCAAGTTATACAATTCGCCCATTTTTTACATATAGTATTTGTTATCAGGAAAGGGAAATATATTCGACCTTTGGTGTCCCAAAAGACCGAGGGCATTCAGGTGAAGCCTTCAGGGAATTTTGAGGGGAATGTTGAGCTAAATTAAAACAAACTATATCAATGCAGGTTATCAAAAGAGCTTACCTCAGGAATGACTTAGGGTATTAAGTTGGAACTTTCAAGGAATGCTGAGAGGTTTGACCAATAGATTAAAATGTTATATGTGCACGCTACTACTACTACTACTACTAAAACTGTTATTTCTTTAGTGACTGCTAATAAGGCTAAAGTTCTTCAGGTAAAATTTTATGGAATGTTGAGGGGAAAGTTGAACTAAATCAAAACACACTATTTGCAATTTGGGACATGATGAGGGGAACGTTTAACTGGCCAAAAGAGAATATGTGCATAATACTGCTGCTACTACTATTATTACTGCTACAACGACTACTACTACTACTAAGATTAAGGGTATGGAGGTGAAAATTAAAGGGGATTTGAATTAAATAAAAGAACATTCTGCGCATTATGTTGAAAAAACAAAAAAAAGGCACTATATGCATACGACTACTGCCCTGAAGATTACTGCTACTTTTAAGGCCAATGGTATTGAGGGGAAACTTTTAGGAACTGTTGGTTTTATTCATACTATGTGCATACAGGGTGTCAAAAGGGCATTTGAGATATATCTTAGGACCAGATTAGAGAATCAAGGCTTATAAGATTAAGGACATGAAAGCGAAAATTATAGCGGTATTGAGGGGGGATTTAAGTTAAATCAAAACACACTATGTGCATGAAGGTTGTCAAAAGGGCGTGTCAGCATCATCTTAGGAATGGATTGGAGTATTATCTTGAAACTTACAGGGCATTTTGTGGGGGATGTTGAACTAACCAAAAGGAAATTTATGCATGCTGCTACTACTAATTTTATTGTAACTACTGCTACTGCTCTTACTATTTCCACAATTACTACTTCTACTACTAAAGTTAAGTGAGAATTTCTGGCAATGTTGAGAATATGTCCAACAAAATCAAAACAGAGTATTTGGATGTTGAAGAAAAAATACGCTATTTGCATACTTCAACGAATACTACTACTACTATTGATTATTACTGTTACTGAGGCTAAGGGTAGTAAGATGAATTTTTCAGGGAATGTTTTGGTGTATATTGAACTGAATAAAAGGCATTATGTGCATATTACTACTACTCCTGCCACAACTAATACTACAACTAAGGTTAAGGGTATTAACTAATACTGCTACTTCTGCTCCTACTGCTATTGCGGTTAAGGCTATTAAGGTGACACTTTCAGGAAGGGTTTAGCGGAACGTTACACTAAATTAAAATACATTATCTACATGCAGATTGTCAAAAGAGCGTACAAGCGGGATTCCAGGGACGGCTTACGGTATTAAGTTGAAACATTCAGGGCATGCTAAGAGGGGTATGGAAGTTGGCCCCAAGGCACTATGTACTATGTTCATCTTGGTACGAAACTAAATTAATGTATATGTTGGTTAGCAATAGAGTGAATCAGTAATATCTCAAGAACGGCTGAGGGTATTAAATTGAAACTGCCAGGGCTACTACTATTGAACTATATCAGAGGCTTAAGTGTATCCAGGTTGTCAAAACAGCATATATACAATGTTTTAGAAACAGAATAGATTATTAAGTTGTTTTTTTTTTCAGGGAAAGTTGAGGGTTTGTAAAACTAAACCAGAAGGTTTTATGTGTATCCAGATTGTCAAAAGTTTGCATTTGCAATATCCCAGCAGCAGCTAGGGTTCTATATTGGAACCTTCAGAGCATAGTATTGGAAATGTTCGATTAAATCAAAAGACACCACGTCCATTCAAGTTTGCCGTAAGGGCGTATTTGGGATATCTTAGGAATAGATAAAGGTACTAAGTTGAAACTTACAGGGCATGTTGCGGAGGATGTCTAATTAAATATGAATGTTAAAACGGCGTATCTACTACACATCTGGAATTGCAAAGGACATTAAAATAAAACTTTCAGGGAGCGCTGGGGTGTACATTGAACAATATCAAAGCGCATTATATGCATACATGTTGTCAAAAGGGCGTTCATTAATACATCAGGAACAGTCGAGGGTACTCTTACTGCTACTAATACTACTATTGAACTAAATGAAAAGAATTTAAGTGCATGAAGGTTGTCAAAATTGCATTTACGCAATGTCTCTGGGATATAATAATTTGCACTTTACAGGCAACAAAAGACATTTTGAACGTTTTCTCTTTTGTAACTTTATTAATTTCACAATTATTAAGACTTTCAGGAATTCATATCAGTATAGACATTGATCTGTTAATCCCCAATCATTTGTTTCTTTCAGCAATTTTGGTTATGATGGTGATTTTTTTTTATGTTATAAGGAATAAAAACACAGCTCGAAATCAGAATTGTTTCGAACTACTTAAGGAGTTTTTCTTTTATGCTCTTACTTTCATTTTTCTTGGCTCTTGTTTAAATGTTCGTTCAAATACTTGTCTGCTTTATTTTATTGCAAACCCAGCCTTCAGGTTAGAGCTGTTCCTGGGGGGGGGGCAACCGGGCGCTGCAACTGGGGGGAGGCAGCGAGACTGGGGGGCATCCGCAGCCCATTTTAATCTAATTTTTCATTTTGATTCGTCTTTTTTCGTGGTACTTGTTAGTTATAACAACCACACCTAAGAAGTGAAATTAGAAAGAATTCTTATTTTATAATATGCAGAATAATAGTAGCTAACATATTTTGCATGCAGACCCGCTTTAATTCACCCCAACTCCCCTAATGTGCAAAAATATAGTCCAAATTATTTATTTCCCATCTATTCTCCCAATGCGGCTAAGATGCTTCAACCCGTTTGCCTGTAAATTGAATCACTGTGACGAAACAAGAACCAGAACAACAAGTGACGGGTGACAGAATGCATTGGACTTGATGTAATTTGGGCTATATATTTGCACATAAGGGGGGGGGGTATGTAAAGTATAGCGGGTCTGCATGCAAAATTTGTTAACTACAATTATTCTGCATATCATGAAGTAAGAATTATTTTCTTACTTCACGCTGTCCAAATATTATTGTGGTCGCTATAAATAACAAGTATCTTTTTTGCTTGTATTTGAGTCAAGAGAAGGTCGCTTTAATTAATTTTTCCCCAGGCACCACCAACCCTAGGAATGGCTCTGCTTCAATTAAATGCCTTTTTATCTTATCCGCTATGTCCACAACCCTGTTAAATCAATTCCAATTTTTACAATCCTTTTTCATCCACTAGATCGTTTCTTCTTCGACTGACTGTTCACGCCTTTTGCATAATTTGGTTAACCTTTATATGCTTGAGTTCATCGGTAACATGCTTCACCATTTTTTCTCCCTTCCTACACTCTCGGACCTGTCAGACTTATTATATCACACATACTATGATACATTGAATCATTTCAACATCTTCAGAAGAGTATTTGATGGGTAAATGTACATGTTTTTTGTACCCTTTTTTTGGCACCACAAAAAACCCCGACTTAATCAAAATTTATGAATTAAATTTCAAAAAGTCATGGCAGGTATAAAATTTCCCATTACAATTTACTACCCGAATTTACGCTCGTGCTCGTCAGGGTATGCGATCTTTTATGGGAGTTATCATCCGTTGGAATTTGATGAGGCGACTTATACCCAAGCTGTGGTTTTGCGCGCGATTATCGGGTTTGCCGCGAGGTGGACCATACCCCGAGCGTCATGTATGTAGAGTTGAGTTTAGTAATATGGAACACATATTTTTGATAGTGATTTGTAAATGCTGATGAATCAAGATTTACTTAAGGTCAGTACACTTGATATATGATTCAATGGGGTCAGAAGAAATCAGAACCGTTTTTGGGACACTTTTGTACACTGCTTTGCGTTTTGTTATTGTGGTAGAACAGTTTTTTTTTCTGAGAGGCTTTCTGTTCTTGTTTAGTGTATGTTTTTGTTTTATATTATCTCCCTTTTTCTGCACAGCTCTCTAATTAGTATCTCTTATTAATTTACCTTTGAGCGTTTAAATATGCCCAGTTTAAAACTCTTCATTTCACCGCTTCCAATTAGATTAGTAGTCTTTTTGGCTGTAGTAAATAAGCTATGTGTAGTTATTGATTTTATCTTAATTTACAATCAAAGTTTTCTTGCATTTAGAATTTTCTGGTTTATTGGCTTTTTGCTATCTTGGAATGTAATTGAGTTGGGTGAATGGAACTTTAGGTACTTGCATTATATAGCCACCACACTCAAGTTCTGTCGGGAAGTGAACTTTAGTTAATGCTACTGAAATAAAACAAAATACTGGTTTTTCAGACCATGGGGTGACATGTGTTCAATTTTTGATCTGTGTTGATAGGAAATAATATGAAAAAAACTTCGTTTTCTTAAAGAGTTAAAGAGGCTGCGTCCCAAAGTCGAACCTTAAAACGTACAGGAATTAGAAGAGGCAGTTGGGGGGCTGCCGCCCCCCAAACCCCCAGCTTTTAAAGACTGTTTTGTACAGGTTTTTTGTTTTTTTGCTAACCCCCCGCTCTTGGCTTCGGAAAGGCCCTCTTTTAATTAACAAAAAATTGAAATGAATGAATAATGGAATAACTTCGAAAAATGTTAAACACAAGAGGACAGGAGAACCATTGCGCCGAAACTAGTAATTAGTAACAATGAAGTCCCCCCACAAAAAAAACCTGTACAAAAGAGTCTTTAAAAGCTGGGGGTTTGGGGGGCGGCAGCCCCCCAACTGCCTCTTCTAATTCCTGTACGTTTTAAGGTTCGACTTTGGGACGCAGCCTCTTTAACTCTTTAAGAAAACGAAGTTTTTTCATATTATTTCTGTACGTTTTTCTACAATCCATGGTGGATGTAATTTAATAATTCCTGTACTCCTCGTACAGGAATTAGGAGAGGAACTTGGGTGGCTGCACCCCCACCCCGCTTTTAAATCATTGTATAAAATAGAAAAAAATAGATAGAATGACCGAAATGTTTCTTTTGCTCATAAGAAGCTAATATTCTGTTATCTCTCAATTGATAAGCTGTCCATGTGCTTAGGACTATAAGAAGACTATTAGGAGAGGCAAACCCTCCGCTTTTAAAGACTCTTTTGTACAGGTTTAATTTTTTTCATATTAATTCTGTACGTTTTTCTACAATCCATGGTGGATGTAATTTAATAATTCCTGTACTCCTCGTACAGGAATTAGGAGAGGAACCCCCCCCCTTTTAAATCATTGTATAAAATAGAAAAAAAATAGATAGAATGACCGAAATGTTTCTTTTGCTCATAAGAAGCTAATATTCTGTTATCTCTCAAATGATAAGCTGTCTAGGTGTTATCAAATTTTTTTTGATGTTGTGAAAAAAAACCGCCCGTAAGGGACTTGAACCCTTGACCAGAGGATTAGAAGTCCCACGCTCTACCGACTGAGCTAAACACTTGCATGTGTGTAAATATAACTTCTCAATAAGTTTTAAAAATTTCAAATTAACATGGGCTCTTATGGAGAGAAATGCGTTAATTAAATAGCTAATGCGTGGTTTCTGGAAAACAGGGAAAGAGTTATCGGATCGAGCTGAAATTTCGCGGATAAGCTCCTGGGTCGTAGGGGACCTTAACTTGTGAATTTCAGCCCGATCGGACAACGTTAAAAGGAGGGGTGGGGTTGGGGGGTCGAAACTTTCGGGGGGTTAAGATTTTACTACGAAACTTTCCAGGAAAATTACTCGGAGAATTCCGCATCGAATGAGTCTTCGTACACCCAGATCCGATGTCGGATGTGACCTGTAGGCGTCTAGAAAAACAAAGAACATGAATTTTAAGTGGCTATGCGTGGTTTCTGGAAAACATTGAAGGAGTTATCGGATCGAGCTGAAATTTCGCGGATAAGCTCCTGGGCCCTAGGGGACCTTAACTTGTGAATTTCAGCCCGATCGGACAACGTTAAAGGGGGGCTGGGGTTGACGGGTCGAAACTTTCGGCCAGATTTTCCCCATGAAGGAAAAGTTGGAGGGGGATGAAATTTTGCAGGTTTCTTAGTTGGAGCTCGGGCTATGAAATGCATCCCTCCCCATCCCTCTGCGACCACTGGAACCGAAGATCGCTTAACATTGTCGTGTGTCGCCTCTTTATAGAGGCACGAGTGTGCCTCCTTGATAGTGTCTGACCATGGATGTTGAAATGACAATTTGGGATTTATCAAGGACTGAAGAAGAGGCAATTAGACCGCCTATTCTTACCTAACCAAAATACCAACTAAATGTTTAATTAAAACATAGCTACAATGTAGTTTCCCACTAAGCCGAAGCTAATTGTCTGTTATAAAGACCGTGAAACCGGCTCTTGTCTCATGTTCGCGAGTGTGGTGGCTATAAGACACAAGTATTGAAATTTTTTTCCATTGGTGAAAATTTTACTCAAATCAATGATACTCTGTTGTGAAACCGAGGTTCAAAGGAAAGTAAATTCAAATAAAATAAAGGAAAAACAATACATTTGTCGAATGCATAAGTAACTTACAATATGACAATGACTAGCATCGTAATTGTGTCCCAGCCAGCCCCCTCCCTTAATTCTGGAGGGTAAATCCCCTAATAGCCTTGAGTTATATACAAAACTACAGATTCTTTTTTTATCCTCCAATTGTCATTATTTAATATTACGGACAGGGTTGCAGGGGTGGAACCAGGATTTTCTTTGGGGGGAGGGGCGCATAACGGCTAAAATCTGGAGAGGTTTAAAGATCTAATAAATCTGTTGAAATTAAAATGGTATAAAAGTATTGATACAAACAAGAGCTAAGAGCTCATACGGCACTTGTGTGACGTGGCTGGAAGAGCCAAGAGCTCATATGGTATGAGCTCTAGCAAAATTCTAAGAATTAATAGATTGATTTAAAAGAAAATCAGTCTTAATGCCGGTTGGGATTTAAAATAAGAGCTCTGAGACACGATATCCTTCCAAACATCAAATTTCATTAAGATCCGATCACCCGTTCGTAAATTAAAATACCTCATTTTTTCTAATTTTTCCGATTGAACCGTCGGCTGTTCACCATCTATAAACAAATATGGTATTTAATATTTTCTGCATAATTTTTTGCCTTTGCACTTATGACCACTATAGCGAATGAGTTAAGCTTTTTATTGTAATAATAATAATAATAATAAAAAAAAAATTGGTCTTGAACCAGCTTTGGGGTCATGCACTCTTTGTGACAATCTGTATTGGTCAAACCATTTAGGAAGTTGCCGAACTTTATGGCATCGCTTAGTAATTCTGATATCAATCAAGAGTAGGAAATGAGGATAAAGTTACAACATGCATATTCATAAGACCGTTAGATTATTTATTGGAAAATTTGTACACCTAAAGTTTCCGCGGCAGGGGCAAGTGCCCCTTCTTTCACCCCCGTAAAATCTCCTCTGCGTTCCAGGCTATAAATTTTTTTTGCCTATTCCTCTTTAAGGCTAATATCATTTCCTAATAAAAAATAGGAAATGAGGAATGAATTGGAACGAGGCTTTCTTGATAAAACGGAGCCTTTATGAAGTGGAATGAAAGGAGTGAAGTGAAATGAGGCTTTCTTAATAAAACAGGGCCTTTATAAAAACTATGCTGGCTCAGCCGAAGGAAATTATATTGTGGAACAGCAGTGCTGCTTTGCTAGTTTTACTGTTCGTTTTTAGACAATTATATTGCGGAACAGCAGTGCTGCTTTGCTAGTTTTACTGTTCGTTTTTAGACAATTATATTACGGAACAACAGTGCTGCTTTGCTAGTTTTACTGTTCGTTTTTAGACAATTATATTGCGGCACAGCAGTGCTGCTTTGCTAGTTTTACTGTTCGTTTTTAGGCAATTATATTGCGGAACAGCAGTGCTGCTTTGGTAGTTTTACTGTTCGTTTTTAGACAATTATATTACGGAACAGCAGTGCTGCTTTGCTAGTTTTACTGTTTGTTTTTAGGCAATTATATTGCGGAACAGCAGTGCTGCTTTGCTAGTTTTACTGTTCGTTTTTCGACAATTATATTGCGGAACAGCAGTGCTGTTTTGCTAGTTTTACTGTTCGTTTTTAGGCAATTATATTGCGGAACAGCAGTGCTGCTTTGCTAGTTTTACTGTTCGTTTTTAGACAATTATATTACGGAACAACAGTGCTGCTTTGCTAGTTTTACTGTTCGTTTTTAGACAATTATATTGCGGCACAGCAGTGCTGCTTTGCTAGTTTTACTGTTCGTTTTTAGGCAATTATATTGCGGAACAGCAGTGCTGCTTTGCTAGTTTTACTGTTCGTTTTTAGACAATTATATTGCGAAACAGCAGTGCTGCTTTGCTAGTTTTACTGTTTGTTTTTAGGCAATTATATTGCGGAACAGCAGTGCTGCTTTGCTAGTTTTACTGTTCGTTTTTAGACAATTATATTGCGGAACAGCAGTGCTGTTTTGCTAGTTTTACTGTTCGTTTTTAGGCAATTATATTGCGGAACATCAGTGCTGCTTTGCTAGTTTTACTGTTCGTTTTTAGGCAATTATATTGCGGAACATCACTGCTGCTTTGCTAGTTTTACTGTTCGTTTTTCGACAATTATATTGTGGAACAGCAGCGCTGTTTTGCTAGTTTTGCTGTTCGTTTTTAGGCAATTATATTGCGGAACATCAGTGCTGCTTTGCTAGTTTTACTGTTCGTTTTTAGACAATTATATTGCGGCACAGCAGTGCTGCTTTGCTAGTTTTACTGTTTGTTTTTAGACAATTATATTGCGGCACAGCAGTGCTGCTTTGCTAGTTTTACTGTTCGTTTTTAGGCAATTATATTGCGGAACAGCAGTGCTGCTTTGCTAGTTTTACTGTTCGTTTTTAGACAATTATATTGCGGCACAGCAGTGCTGCTTTGCTAGTTTTACTGTTTGTTTTTAGACAATTATATTGCGGCACAGCAGTGCTGCTTTGCTAGTTTTACTGTTCGTTTTTAGACAATTATATTGCGGAACATCAGTGCTGCTTTGCTAGTTTTACTGTTCGTTTTTAGACAATTATATTGCGGCACAGCAGTGCTGCTTTGCTAGTTTTACTGTTTGTTTTTAGACAATTATATTGCGGCACAGCAGTGCTGCTTTGCTAGTTTTACTGTTTGTTTTTAGACAATTATATTGCGGCACAGCAGTGCTGCTTTGCTAGTTTTACTGTTCGTTTTTAGGCAATTATATTGCGGAACAGCAGTGCTGCTTTGCTAGTTTTACTGTTCGTTTTTAGACAATTATATTGCGGCACAGCAGTGCTGCTTTGCTAGTTTTACTGTTTGTTTTTAGGCAATTATATTGCGGAACAGCAGTGCTGCTTTGCTAGTTTTACTGTTCGTTTTTAGACAATTATATTGCGGAACAGCAGTGCTGTTTTGCTAGTTTTACTGTTCGTTTTTAGGCAATTATATTGCGGAACATCAGTGCTGCTTTGCTAGTTTTACTGTTCGTTTTTAGACAATTATATTGCGGCACAGCAGTGCTGCTTTGCTAGTTTTACTGTTCGTTTTTAGGCAATTATATTGCGGAACAGCAGTGCTGCTTTGCTAGTTTTACTGTTCGTTTTTCGACAATTATATTGCGGAACAGCAGTGCTGTTTTGCTAGTTTTACTGTTCGTTTTTAGGCAATTATATTGCGGAACATCAGTGCTGCTTTGCTAGTTTTACTGTTCGTTTTTAGACAATTATATTACGGAACAGCATGGCTGCTTTGCTAGTTTTACTGTTCGTTTTTAGGCAATTATATTGCGGAACAGCAGTGCTGCTTTGCTAGTTTTACTGTTCGTTTTTTTTCTCGTGACGAACATCGGAATCGTAAGCGATTAAAATTCAAATCTTTTCCCAATATATGGTTGTGGCGTGGAGAGGGTAATTTATGCTGAAGTTTACAAAGCTCTCAGCCGTTTTCCAGAAATTGTTTCTATCTAGTCTGCTAAATAGTACATACACACATACAAAAATCGTCTATGCTCTGAAACTCAACTTCGTTGGGATCTTGTAATGTTAAATATGCATGGAATTATCTATTTGAAGTCCATTTTTGTGAAAATAATGCCGTTAATCCTTTTTTAGAAAAATAAATTCTAATTCTTTCACAAATTGTCAATTTAATATTTAATCGAGCAAAACAGCCTGTGCATGAAGATACTCTTCTATTTGTCAAAAGGAATTATATACTTAGACACAAGTTCAATAGTTTTCGTCCTACATCCATTTTACACAAAATCGTAGAGGAAACTTTCTCTGCAAAAGCTAAAGAAAAAATTCTAATGCTGATAGACAAGTCTGGACCTAAAAATTGCATAGTTCTCGCAAAATAAAAGTTTCCCTGGTGTTCAGTAGCCTGGAGTTGTCCAGTTTCACGGCAAACATAAGATTGAACGCACAAGTTTGTTTTTTGCAAGCTATTGTCATATATGCTTCTCTGCAAGTGTATACCATTGAACCCAACTACTGCAACACTTTTGCTGGCCTTGGAATTGGAGGTATAGTTGTTAGTATTAGCTGAATTCATTCTAGGAAATAGCATTAAAATTAACGCATCTTTGCAAATTCTTAAAATCCTCTTATATAATAAAATATAGGACGGGTAAGAATTAAGAACACTGCCCATTGTTCTGATGTTTGAAAAATTTATTAAAAAATATCTAATTTACATTTTACCTAGTGTAAATTTTTCAACTTTAAAAAGTTTAATAAAGGTATAAGCCACCTATCTGTCTTGCGTTTAAATAATAAGGATAGCTATCTAATTTAAAAGGGTACTTTTCGGTTATATAGTAAACGCTATAGAATTTCGATCGCGGATGATGCGAACATGACACAAGAAACTGATCAAGCAACTTGTTTATACCACACATTTAGCTTTAGCTTGATTCGAAAATAAATTGTGGTTATTTCTTATTTAAGTATTTAGTTGGTATTGTATTTTGGTTTGGTTAGTATAATATATGCTATGCTTTACCCCCCCCCCTAATGTTCAAATATATAGCCCGAATTTGTTTCTAAACTGTTATATTTTCATCATATTTTGTTTGATTTCATTAGCATTAATCGAAATTCTCTTCCCGAGTGTTTACTATATAACCGATAAGTACCTTCTGGTTCTATGGATCTAATGCAGTTTCAGTTTGTAAGGGGCTATTCGATCTATTCACAATCTTGTATATTAGTATTTGTAGTTGGTAAATTTCACGTGGCAGGTTAGTCCAAAATAATTGAATGGAACTTCTGTGCCTTGGAGTTCGCATCTCATTGGTTGAAGGCCATTTTGCTTTATAAGAACAAAATGTTATCTTGGCATGGTATTTCATAAAACCGGTTCAGCTGTTTTTTCTTCGTAGTGATTGCATATTTTGAGGCTTATTGCAGGTAGTCCGGCTACATGGCCAAGCGTTTTTGGTCAAACCTAAGTGTTCAGCTGAGTACGTAGTTTAATCAGGTAAACTATAATGGGTTTGAATATAATGCCTTGACAGTAAATTAGCCTGTACATCAAAGACCATAAAAGAAACGAGATTTTGCCCTTTCCATCTGTAATATTTTGTCGCATAATGCTGCGCATTCCAAGGATATATTTTCTTTAGTTTCACGTAGTAACGTGGTAGCACAGCGGGCCTGTAGTCCCCGAAAGGATAGGAGATCCCTTGGTCAACACCCAATAAACACCTCACAGAGAAAGCATACTAATACCTTTAATCTTACCCAGGATTGGCTAAGGTGAAGAGCAGGCTGTATATCCTAAAGTCTTTCTATCATGCTGTCATAAATCGGGCCCTTTACTGAAAACATATCAAATCATAACCCTAAAACATGAATGAGCTATTTTAGGCTAGTTTATACATGTCTGGACTTTTTTTGAGTGCGGCGTGTGGGTGAGCCATTGTTGTAGCCTGAGCTGCTCAAACCCGCTGCCCCAACTCTGCGCACATACACATAATGTTCCGATTTGGACTAACTATCATTGAGAGATTTTTAGGCACAAGTCTTCTTTACTGCTAATCCATAAAAACCATTTTAATCGTAAAATGACTGTCATAAACAAAATCATTGTAAATATATACAAATAGTATTGGATTTCTACAAAATTTTCTATGCTTTCTAAGGTTTTTAAGGTTTTGGATTACAAATATGGGGCACATCGAAGTAGCAAAATGTTAGTGACTCAATAGAATAAAGATCGGTATTTGATTTTCCAAATCAAAACATCAAAGTTTAATAATTCTTTAACATGCTATTAATAAATATGAGGCTTAATATACGAACATGCAAGGGGTTCCAAACAAAAAGACATTAACTACGTGTTTCACTAATGATTAATGAATTCAAGTTCAAATAAGTTCAAGTTCTTTTTATTACCAATCTTTATCCACAGTTGATATTTAACTGTACTTGAGCTTCCATATTCTTTCTATCTGAGATTCTCTTCTATTTAAGAGTATCTTGCTAATTAAAAGTTTAAAAGTCTGAGGTTAATAGATAGATAGATAGATAGATAGATAAGTGTATTTTAAAGCCAAATATACAGCCATGAACACAGTACAATTACATAAACGAAAGACAGAAATAACATAAACTTTGATCAGCGATCATCATAAAACGCATAAATAAAACACGGCCTTAACCTAATACTAGTACTTAATACTTGAAAAAAAGGTCGTTGAAAAGAACGCTTAATACTCGGAAAAATCCATAAATAAAACATTACATTTACCTTATACTGAATTTTTTATTTATTCATTAGTTTTTTTTATTTAACAAAATTTCCAGATACCTTGGTACTCTACAAATAAACTGAGGCGACGTACTATTTAAGACATCTGGAAGTATCAACTTATTATTTACAAATATCCCTTCCCTTGTCGTAGAAAGCCCCTGGCACCGGTTTCACCAATGCACTAAATAATCCTCTTTAACTCGGCAAAGCAGTAATGAAATCCAAAATCCAAACCTTTTAATTGCATACTTAACAAGAGATGTTTGATTTTAGGCAAAGTTATTAATTAGCTTGATGGTTACAATCCGAGGCGAATATTGTAATATAAAAATTGAAATTAAGAGACGTTATATACATACTTGACTAATGGCATTTAACATCCACTAAAAATCACATTTTTTAGGTTTTTTATGCCTTGATCAAAAGCAAAATCGGTTGGAGGGCACACAACTGTCTTTCTGCACCTGTTTTGTGCCCAGGTGCCCTTGTGGCTCTGCATGACTTCGGGTCAAAATTTTAAATGGCTATTTTAATTAAAATGACAGAAAAACTTTTAAATACGCTGCCAGGGGCAACCTGACGCTTGCAGCCCCGAGGGCAAGGAAGGTAAATTACACAATAACCTATTTGAATAAAGAGGTTTCAGAGATTCGTTTTAGCACACTCGTGTTCCCCCTGTTGAAATCAGAATCATACAATGATTTAAATTTGTACAGTTTCAGGGCCCCGAGTTATAATACAGTTTAGGCCCGAGATTCCATGAGGATTGTTGTCTGAATTTGAGGATAGTTGTCCAGTTTCTGAAAATAGTTTCGGCGAAATTTTGATGAGAATAATGGTTCAAAATAGCGAGTGTGATATGTTACACAAATTAGAGTTGTTGACCATGTTTGCCAACTTAATTTAAGAGTTTAATTTTTATTTTTTATTTTGTAAGTTTTATTTTGCCCTAAAAAAAAGAAAGTCCGATGTTGGCAGGACACAACACACTTTCAGCTCTTAGTAATTTAGCTGAAATCAAAACTTCTGGTTCCTTCTATAAGTAATTCTGAATGTGGAATTTCTGCGCCCCAGTATTGTTTTTTTTTTTTTTTAACTGTGTATCTCTTAATATTTTTGTGCGTTTTTCACTGAAGAATGCGAAAAAAATAATAAACTTTCTGAATCGTTTTGACCAAACTGGAGCGATATTTATCCTTATCTTTAAATGGTTTTGTTTTCCCTCGGCTAAGTTAAGACTCATCTTTTGCAAATTAATGAATATCAAAGGTCTTTTTAGGCTGGACGCATAACTTGCTTCTCAGTTATGCCTTTAATCATATGATTACAACTAAGGACGATGGAAGATGATATTCAACATTCCAGCGGTATTCATGTCCGCCAGCCGACAGGACCCCCTAAAGGATCTCTTCGTACCGTGTCAATCATGGAGACGCTTAGTGAGCTGGCAACGGGGACTCATGGCAAGCCCCTCCTTCGAAAAGACGTTTCGAGGTTTCACCACCCACAGTCGCGAAGAAACTCGGAAAAGCAGGGAGAATTCTCAGATCACATTATGAGTGTGTCGGAAAGATTGTTGGAAGAAGTGCTTCGCGACCGAAATAAATCGCAAAAGGCTATGCGTAGTGACTTGGAATTAAGTTGGAACGGTGATAAATACAAGTTGAATAAAAGAGGAAGAAGTGTTGACGATATTTTGAGAACCCGGGCTCCTCCGTCTCTACCACCTCCCGAAGTCCCTTATATAGGCTCCTTAGAAAGAAGAAGGAGAAGAAGACTGGGTGGGAAAATGGGTTTTTTCGTTAACCCACGAAGAGGGGAAACAGACTGGGAACAAGATGACGACGATGATGAAATTGGTGATGTTCTTAGTGACTGTGAATTGAAAGCAAAAAGTACAAAAGGTAGTGTTTCTTATATGTGGAAAGATAGATCGAGAATGGTTGACAGAACAGTGAAAAATGTAACGAAACATTCTAGAGAAAGAGGCTGTACGCCTGATTGGCTGAAAAAGATACTCGATGCTGCGGCAAAGGGACAACTTGCCAAACTGGTAAGTTACTTTTCTTAATTGCATTTGCTAGCCAAGATTTATTGTCTTTGAAATAGGCCTTAATTGTTTCCATATCTCGAATTTGGTCTCTATGTATTCATTTTTCGTGTATAAATATTTAAGTCTCACTTGAATTAGCATTAAAAACTCTAAACTTTAAAATGGCGAAAATTAAGATTCGAAAAACAGTTGAAATATTGGATTGAAAGGAATAATGTATAGGGGGCCCCCCTGCTCCAGCGCATACGCGATTTAGGGATTGTCAATAGGCCTGATTTCTCCATTGTGATTGGCCTTAAGGGGCTTGAACTGGAAAAAATAAGCATATTACGGCCATAAAGTGGGCTTTTTGTTATATCAGACCCTCTACTAGGTCTATACACAGGTGACAAGGGTCTATCCCTTCCCTGGAATTTCAAATTTGCGGCTTTCCCGAATTTTCCAAATAATTCTCCTACTTCTTGTTTTGCGAATTTTTCTCCAAACATGCGTAATATCCAATCATTTACTTTAGTTTTTTATTGTTTTAAAAGGTAAGAGTTGTGAGAGAATCAAACTCTACCGTAAAGAGCGGGGCGTTGAAGAGGGGACAGTCCCTTTCATATACGGAATAATTTCTGTTCGTTTTAAGTTTTAATGTCGCTCCTTACTTTCAATTAAAAAAACTTGCTTTTTTATTTAATTTCTGAGCGTTTTTGAATTAATGCAGGTATTGATTTTAGATCACCGTAGGCCTACATGAATAATTAAGACGAAATTTGCATATTAACTTTGCTTCTTTTTTTTTTGCTGAATGGCTTCCTCAAAGTTTTGATCGGATGATTTGAGAAAAAAAGAGGCGTAGGAGGGGGCCTATTTCCCTCCAATTTTTTGATTACTTAAAAAGGCCACTAGAACTTTTCACTTTATTTACGAACATTTTTATTAGTAATTGATATACATAACTTACAGATTGAACTTCTATATTTGTATATTTTTATTACGTATATGGGGGGAGGCGGTTGTCCCTTCGTCAATACCTCGCTCTTTACACTAAAGGTCGAATGTTGTTCCAAATCTTTAAGAATGGCCCTGAACCACAAAGGCCGTTTAATTAGAACAAATTGCTCTTTTGAAATAACTAAAAATACTTTACCGTAAACAGTGAGGCATTGAGAAGGGGATGAACCCCCTCATATACATAATGATTTTTGTTTGTTTTAAGTTCTAATATTGCTCCTTATTTTCATTTGAAAAAACTTGTTTTTTTATTTAATTTCTGAACGTTTTTGAATTAATAAAGATTTGATTTTGGCTCACCGTACATGAATGATTAAAACGAAATTTACAAATTTCACTTTTTTTGGCTAAATGGCTTTCTCAAAGTTTTGATCGGACAATTTTGAGAAAAAAGGGGAGGGGGAGGAAGCCTTGTGGCCCTCTAATTTATTTGTTTACTTAAAAAGGCCACTAACTTTTAATTTTATTTACGAATGTTTTTACTGGTAATAAATATGCGTAACTTATAAATAAACTTATGTAACGAACTTCTATATTCGTATGTTTTATTACGTATATGAGGGGGTACGCCCCCTCGTCATTTCCTCGGTCTTTACAATAAAGTTCGAATTTTGCTCCAATTCTTTAAGAATGACCCCTGAACCACAAACGCCGTTTAATTAGAATAAATAGCTCTTTTGAAATTACCAAAAACACTTTAGCGTAAAGAGCGAGGTATCGAGGAGGGGACTAATCCCATAATATATGTAATCATTTCTGTTCGTTTTAAGTTTTAATGATGCTCCTTACTTCAGTTGAAAAAACTTGTTTTTATATTTAATTTATCCTGTTGTTTTAAACAATGGTGGAAAATCCAGCACCCCCTTCATGGAAATTCTCTTCCCCCATGATACATTTCTCCACGGACAGATCCTCCCACGTAACCTCCGACCCCCCCCCCACCACAAGAAAAAATACCCCCTGAAAACGTCATTATACTTCGTCAATTACCAATACTATATGTAAACAATGGGCAAAGTTCATAACTTGCAGCCCTTCCCCAGGGGACTGTGGGTGATCAAGTCTTCCTCAGAGACGTATTTATTTGATTTTCTACTATGCTCAACAAAATGACTATCTCAAAATTGTGATCTGGTGACTTTGGGAAAAAATGAGCGTGGGAGGGGGCCTTGTTGCTCTCTAATTTTTTGGTAACTTAAAAGGGCACTAGAACTTTTAGTTTCCGTTAGAATGAGCCCTCTCACGGGATTCTAGGACCATTGGATCGATGCGATCACCCCTAAAAAAAAAAAAACACGCATCCGTGATCTTTCTTCCGGTGAAAAATGCGAAATTCCACATTTTTGCAGATATGAGCTTGAAACCTCTACAATAGGGTTCTCTGATACGGTAAATGTGATGGTGTAGTTTTGATATTCTATGACTTAGCAGGTGTTTCCCCCTTTTTTTTGAAAATAAGGCAAATTTTCTTAGGCTCGTAACTTATTATGGTTAAGACTAAACTTGATGAAACTTATAAGCCTATATTTAAAATCAGCATAAAAATGCGGTTCTTTGAAGTATATATTGGTATCAAAATTCTGTTTTTTGGAGTTTCGGTTACTATTGAGCTGGGTCGCTCCTTATTACAGTTCGTTACCACGAACTGTTTGATAAAAGGGATATGGTGTAGCCAAAGTTCTGATTTATTTTGGCAAAATTTAGCTATGGGGGCATGGAAGTTAAGTTCTC
Organism: Artemia franciscana; assembly: GCF_032884065.1. Classification (NCBI taxonomy): domain Eukaryota; kingdom Metazoa; phylum Arthropoda; class Branchiopoda; order Anostraca; family Artemiidae; genus Artemia; species Artemia franciscana. The sequence goes on from NC_088871.1 coordinate 32,120,578, forward strand.
ATGCCATGTTGAAGGCTAAAATAAAAAGCTATGATATTTTCTGAAAGATATCACCACCGTTTTTTTTTTCATGCGGCATCATAGGCCAAAAAGGAAAGGGCTTATGCAATGCGACATTTTGTATTCAGGGAACGTCTTAGAAGTTCGTATGTTTTTATGTATTCGCCCAATTATACGATATATTCAATTCATTTTTCGAGAGAGCTTCATATGTCTTTTTTTTTCTTTGTCGTAAAGATGAGCACAAACATACTTACGTACACAAGGTGCATATTTCACGCACCTCGCTAAATTGTCTACTTTACAATACCTTCTTGATTAATTTAGTGGTTTAAAGACATGACTAAGTTATTTTGCGGGTAATCCTCCTTGTAGTTTTTATGTTTGGGTCTTAAAGAACCCTAGTGCTTGTTATTTGCAAGGTTAGCATGTAAATTTCTATCACCTTGCATTCTCCTTAAAAACAAATTTATTACCTAATAAATGACAGCTTTGTAAAATAATAATTTTCACACAACAAATAAACACTAATATCTTTGGGGAAGTAGAAATTGAGCTTATTTTCTCACTTTCTATGACGTTTCTAGGCTGATTAAATTAATTGGAACGTATACTTTTGAAATATTTTAGGATTGGTAACAATATTGCAATAAATTGTCAGTTGCACACCTCTACACCCCCCCCCCGGCTCTTGTCGTAGTCTGCGTTGCTGTTCTGTAATTTTAAGATGTAGAGTTTTCCACACAGTAGCAAAAGCTTCAAACCTAAAACGAACAACGAATGATAAAGCCGGACCTGAAACAGATTTACGTTATCCTAGTACGTTATACTGGTGTATATATACTAAATGCTACTACATTAATTGTACATATACTAATGCTACTACATTAATGTACATATACTAATACGTTACGTAATACTAGATTTACGTTGTCTAGGCAACGGGAAATGTTACAGTAACCTTTGGTCGCCTTCGCCAACAAAAGTGTTAAACAATGTAGTTGCCAACCCATTGGACCATTCAAAATGATATATATCACAAAGGGATTTAATTGAACTGTTCCTTGAAAACACGTTCCTTAAACTGACTTTATTCTCTATTCCCGGTCACCCAATCGATGTTCTTATTCCAAAAACACAACTTACAAACTAACTCTGTGCCACTTTGAATAAAATATAGAACCTCCCAGGGTTTCAAATGCCCACCTTTGCTGTAATTTCTATGGAGTACAAAGTTAGAGTAGGTTGTTCATTTTAATTTGTCTTCATTTTAGCTTTCATTCATTCATTGATAGTAAAAATCGGTTCATTCTAAAATGGATTCAATTAATCATTTTGATTTCTCTTCGTTTTAGGCGTCATTTATGCATTCAATTAATTTGTTTCGTTTTAGTTTGGACTTTATTTCTGATCGTTTTTGGGTTTATCATCACTCTTTAGCCTAGTTTTCTCTGGATAATCTTATGGAAAATGCTTTTTGTACTACTAATTTATCTTCATTTTTATTGGCCTAGTAGGATTATTTTAATTTTTTCAGCATTTCTGCTGAAAGTAAAATGTTGGATTAAAATTTTATATTTTAGGAAAAATTTATATATTCAATCAAAATGTCCGTTTCAGCCATCGCTTTGGGTAGTAATTTTAAAATAAGCTTTTCTTCTATAAAATCTGGGATGGATATCATGCGGATTGAAAGTTTGCACAGTTTTATTTTATAGAAAGTTATAATGTGTGCTATGTATACATTTTCACATAGTTCATTTTTTTATTCTTAAGTGTAGTTATGTAGTTTCATAGCAGTTTTTTTTCTACTTACATTTATTTGGCATGGACCAATCTTTTCCCTTAGCGGTTTGGAAATTCTAGCTGGAAGTCGTTGGGTCATGTAAATTCCAATGCAAAAAAAAAAAACAAAACAAAACAGAAAACTTATTGATTTGCCGAAAAAGGGGCAAAAAGCTTTTTCTCCGTGTGGCATGAAATTTATGCTTGTTAGTCGTCAATGATAAAAAAAGAAAAAAGATTCACCCGTAAGTAGGCTAAACCTTGAAATCATTTTTTTCGGTCGGCTAGTAGTCTTATTTTGTTCCTCCCAGACCAAAAGGAGCTATTCGATTTGAAGCGTTTTCTTGGTCCAAAAATTTCATGTCTTCGATCGGCCTGAAATTTTCACCCATAGCCCCCTTTGCTTATTAAATTCAGACGTACAGATATAATTAAACTCCATTTGGCTGTATCGATCCTTCAACACAGAAAATGCAGTGAAGACAAACAAGTTTAACAAGCTGAAACAAAAATTGGTTGGATCGATTTGTGGCACCTAAAAATCGGTGGGAATTTTTCTGGTTGGTTTAGTTTTCGTTTTCCGATTGGTTGGCTTTAGTAAACCATCACATCTTTCCACCAATATTACTAATGAAAATTGATGGAAAATGATTTATTAGGCATAAAAAAGTCACTTAAAAGTTTCAAGTATTTATAACAAAATATTAACTGCTTATAGGCTAAGCTTAAAATGTTACATAGCAAGTATTAATGGATAAAAAATAATAATAAATAAAAAACTGTAGAAAAGGGAAAAGCTCAAGGGCATTTGCTTAAAGGAACCGGAATCCGAGCTAAAGCAAATTTTTTTTTTGCCCTTTTAGGACCAAACAAGAGCTAAGAGCTCATATGGCACTTGTGACGAGGCGAGAAGAGCTAAGAACCAAGAGATCATATGGTATGAGCTCTAACAAAATTCTATGAATCAGTAGATTGATTTAAAAAGAAAAATAAGAGGCTTAATGCCGGTCAGGATTTAAAATAAGAGCTCCGAGTCACGATGTCCTTCTAAATATAAAAATTCATTAAGATCCGATCACCCACTCGTAAGTTATATTTTTTCTAATTTTTCCTCTCCCTTTAGCCCCCCAGATGGTCGAATCTGGGAAAACGACTTTATCAAGTCAAATTGTGCAGCTCCCTGACACGCCTATCAATTTTCATCGTCCTAGCACGTCCAGAAGCACCAAACTCGCCAAATCACTGAACCCCTCCCCCCAACTCCCCCAAAGAGAGCGAATCCAGTACGATTCTGTCAATCACGTATCAAGGACATTTGTTTATTCTATCCACCAAGCTTCATCCCGATTCCTACACTCCAAGTGTTTTTCCAAGATTTCCCCCTCCAACTCCCCCCAATGTCAAACGATCTGGTTGGGACTTGAAATAAGAGCTCTGAGACATGAATTCTTTCTAAAAATCAAATTTCATTAAGATCCGATCATCTATTCGTAAGATAAAAATACCCCAATTTTCACGTTTTCCAAGAATTCCGGTTTCCCCCTCCAACTCCCCCCAACGTCACAGGATCTGGTTGGAATTTAAATAAGAACTTTAAAGCACAAGATCCTTCTAAATATCAAATTTCATTAAGATCTGGTCACCCTTTCGCAAGTTACAAATACCTCAATTTTCAAAATTACCCCCCTCCAATTCCACCAAAGAGAGCAGATCCGGTCCGGTTATGTCAGTCACGTATCTTAGACAGGTTTTTATTCTTCCCATCCAGTTTCATTCTGATCTCACCGCTTTAAGTATTTTCTAGGATTTCCGGTTTCCCCCCAACTGCCCCCCCCCCAATTACGCTTGATCCGGTTGAGATTTAAAATAAGAGATCTGAGTTACGAGGTCCTCCTAAATATGAAGTTTCATGAAGATCCGATCACTCCTTCGTAAGTTAAAAATACGTAATTTTTTCTTATTTTTCATAATTAACCCCCCCCCCAAATAGATCGGATCCGTTCCAATTATGTAAATCACGTATGTAAGACTTCTGCTTATTTTTCCCACCAAGTTTCATCCCAATCCCTCCAATCTAAGTGTTTTCCATGATTTTAGGTTTCCCCACCCCAAACTTCCCCCAACGTCACCAGATCCAGTGAGGATTTAAAATAAGAGCTTTGAGACACGATATTTTTCTAAATATCAAATTTCATTGAGATCCGATTACCCGTTCGTAATTTAAAAATACCTCATTTTTTCTAATTTTTCAGAAATAACCCCCCCCCCCCAACTATCCCAAAGAGAGCGGATCCGTTCCGTTTATGTCAATCATGCATCTAGCACTTGTGTTTATTTTTCCCACCAAGTTTCATCCCGATCCCTCCACTCCAAGTGTTTTCCAAGTTTTAGGTTTCCCCCTCCCAACTCCCCCCCCCAATGTCACCAGATCCGGTCGGGATTTAAAATAAGAGCTCTAAGACACGACATCCTTCTAAACATCAAATTTCATTGAGATCCGATCACCCGTTCGTAAGTTTAAAATACCTCATTTTTTCTAATTTTTAAGAATCCCCCCCCCAACTACCCCAAAGAGAGCGGGTTAGTTCCGATTATGTCAATCATGGGACTTGTGCTTATTTTTCCCATCAAGTTTCATCCCGATCCCTCCACTCTAAGTGTTTTCCAAGATTTTAGGTTTCCCCCCCCCCCTCCAACTCCACCCAATGTCATCAAATCCGGTCGGGATTTAAAATAAGAGCTCTGAGACACAATATCATTCCAAACATCAAATTTCATTAAGATCCCATCACCCATTCATAAGTTAAAAACACTTCATTTTTTCTATTTTTTCCGAATTAACCGGCCGCCCACTCCCCCCCAGATGGTCAAATTGTGAAAACGACTATTTCTAATTTAAGCTGGTCCCGTCCCTGATACGCCTGCCAAATTTCATCGTCCTAGCTTACCTAGAAGTGCCTAAAGTAGCAAAACCGGGACCGACAGGACCGACAGAATTGGCGATTGCTATATGTCACTTGGTTAATACCAAGTGCCATAAAAATCATTCCTATCTAATCTGCTTTAAACTTTCAGGTATCGATCCCTGGACAAAGGAAGTCAAGTTTAAAAAAAAACGCCAAAAACCTGTTGCTCTGAAAGGTTTATAGCTTACTTGCGAAATTCCCTGGGCCTAGGGAACCCTAAATAAAAACAAGACACAGTCTTCTCGAAAATGGGTCTACTAATCTTTTTTTGTCTAAGTCCTTAGGTCTAGGCTACCCCGATATAAAAAAAGCCAAACACCAGGCGCCGACACTATGGAAGTCCCTCCCCCTCACCATCTTACAACCCCCCTTCTCAGCTGGGCCCTTGACTGGATATAATGGTTTTAGTATATCGAATCTCGGATTTTTCAGCCACGCAAGTGAACACTCACTAAACAAAAATGTATGGTTTATTGCGCTCTTTTTAGTTGTTTTGGTAGAAGTTTTACCTTCTTGAACTCGCCATACATGTCAAACGCTGCCGTACGAGTTGTATAATGAGACAAATATTGACAACAAACCGGCTCAATAGTAAACGAAACTCTAAAAACGGAATTTCGATGCTAAAAGATATATCAAAAGAATCGTATTTTTATGCTGATTTTAAATACACCATCGCATTCAGCGTATCAGAGAACCCTATAGAAAAAAATTTAAGGTCCAATCTACAAAAATGTGGGATTTTGTCACAAATCACGGGTGCGTGTTTAGTTGTTTGTTTGTTTGTTGTTGTTTTTTTCCCAGGGGTCATCGTATCGACCAAGTGGTCCTAGAGTGTTGCAAGAGGGCTCATTCTAACGGAAATGAAAAGTTCTAGTGCCCTTTTGAAGTGACCAAAAACTTAGAGGGCACCTAGGCCCCCTCCCACGCTCATTTTTTTTCCAAAGTCAACGGATCGAAATTTTGAGATAGCCATTTTGTTCCGCATAGTCGAAAACCATAATAACTATGTCTTTGGGGATGACTTAACCCCCCCCCCCACAGTCCCTAGGGGAGGGGCTGCAAGTTACAAACTTTGACCAATGTTTACATACAGTAATGGTTATTGGGAAGTGTACCGACGTTTTCAGGGGATTTTTTTTTTTTGGTTTGGATGTGAGGCTCAGGGGAGGGGGCTATATGGGAGGACCTTTCCTTGGAGGAATATTTCATGGGGGAAGAGAAATTCAATGAAAAGGGCGCAGGATTTTCTAGCATTACTATTAAAAAAAAACAATGAAAATATAAACATGAAAAAGTTTTTTCAATTGAAAGTTAGGAGAAGCATTAAAACTTAAAACGAACAAAGATTATTACGCATATGAGGGGCTCTAAAAATACTTTAGCATAAAGAGCGAGGTATTTAGGAGGAAATAAATACTTCGCTCTTTATGCAAAATTATTTTTAGTAATTTCAACTATTTATTCTACGGCCTTTCTGATTTAGGGGTCATTCTTAAAGAATTGGGACAAAACTTAAGATTTAGTGTGAAGAGCGAGGTATTAACGAGGGGACAAACCCCCTCATATATATAATAAAAATATAAGAATATAAAAGTTTGTTACGTAAGTTAATTCTTAAGTTACGTATATTTTTTACTAATAAAAACGTTCGTTAAAAATTAAAAGTTTTAGTTGCCTTTTTAAGTAACCGAAAAATTGGAGGGCAACTAGGCCTCCTTCCCCACCCCTTATTTCTCAAAATCGTCTGATCAAAACTAAGAGAAAGCCATTTAGCCAAAAAAAGAATTAATATATAAATTTCATTTTAATAATTTATGTACGGAGAGCCAAAATCAGACATGCATTAATTCAAAAACTTTCAGAAATTAAATAAAAAAAAAACAAGTTTTTTGAAATGAAAGTAAGTAGCGACATTAAAACTTAAAACGAACAGAAATTACTCCGTATATGAAAGGGACTTTTCCTCCTCGACACCCCGCTCTTTACGCTAAAGTTTTTTTTATTTAATTATATACAAAGAGCAAAAACGGTCAGTAATAGTGACAATTGGTACATCTTCAGGGGGTCTCTAATATTTTTTTTTTTTTTTTTTTTTTTACGTGGAGTACACGTGATCATTGTTGTTATTCTCCTATTTTTCTATAAGTGTTTCAGCTAGCTTATGGTTGGATAAATATTTGTTGTTATTTCTTATAGATTGCATCCTGAGAAGTTCAGGCTAGCCGAATTAGTCGGTTAAGGGATGCTGGAACGCACTCATAGAGGAAACATAAGAAAACCCTGCAAGATTAGTTTCGAAGGACCTGAAAAGGCAGTTAGAGAAGTTCAGATCCCCCCCCCCCTTGAAGAATAATTGGATGCTTCAGAAAAAATGAGGCTATGTACATCTATTTATAATACCTAATTAGCCTGTTGTTTTTCAGCAACGTGCCGTAGCGTCTCTTGAGCCTACTCTTGTGAGGACCCTGGTTGATCACCGTGGTAATAATCTGGCTCATATACTCGCTTCACATGGTCATACTGCAGCACTTTCATGGCTTGTTACGGCAATGGGAGAACATTTTTTACCTGCTGTATTTGAAACGAACGATAAAGGCTTCAGTCCTGTGCTGTGTGCTGTAAAGGTATGTGATCTCTTATGTATCGATTAAAACGTCAATTACCCAAAAGAGTACAAAGATATTCCTTCTTGGAATATGAAAGAATTGAAAAAAATAGGCCTCTGAATCGTAGGAAAACAAAAATCATTCAATTTTACTGACCAACGCGTAACATACGTTGGGCATAATACATATTGGGCGGCCTGTGACGTAGTGTAACATGGATTTATTTTTTTAGGAAAATTTGAAGTATTGCTCACCCTCCCCTCCTACCTCCCACATTTCTCTGCCTACTGGATTGTGTAAGAAGTCACGGTTTCAAATTATCTTAAAAATAATAAGCTAAAGGCTAGACTATATTAGTTAGCCTAATGTACAAATAAGCAAAAAGATCTACTTGATGTTAATTTAGTAACACATTATTTATATATCTTTGAAAAACTTCAAAATGTCAAAATGTGTACGATAATAAATGCAACTGAAAATATTTGTTAATTTTTTTTTATGGACTCAAGAACTTGCAAAAAATTTCTGATATAAAAAACAAAAACAAGAAAAAGTTTCAGTCAAATGGTCTGATCGTGAAATCCATTGGAAAGAAGGGTATAACTTCTCGTGTTTGCATTTCAATAGATTTATTTCAATAAACGTGACCATCCTTTGAAAGCAAACCCTTTTCACAGCTACACTTGACAACTGACATTACTACATGTTCTAGTATCCTTATCTTGGTTCTAAGCTTTGTCTTCTTGTTCTTTCAGACTTTTTTTTTCTTTTTTACTACGAAGAAAACACCTTGCGCTGGTCATTTCGCATTTTATATCTACTACTTCCAACACCCTCTCTAATAATACTTCCTTGATCGGGAAGACTTTCCTACCCGTCAATTTTTCCGTTACCAAATATCATCTCTATACCCTGATTTATTCCTAACTTAAGCGACAAAAAATTGCTTCTGCTCGCTAACTTTTTTATTTTGGATCCTCAGACCATCTGCGTTATCTAAGTCTAGGAGATTTGATATTAGCATTGGACATCTTGTTCTTCCATAGCCTTTGATGTGTTCTCTTTGGACGAACTGTGTCCGAATAATACATATAGATGGATAAAAACACAACCCTACTTAACTTGTGACTCAAAACCGAGTGTGACTACTAACATCGCTTCCTACCTCAAACGTCTTATCCTCTATACTCACTATTATTAAGAGTCAGCAGCATGTATAGAAGTGCTTTTTGCACGCAAGGTTTTGATTCTTAAAGAGAAATTTATATTTCATATTCAATATGTAAAGAATGAGGTGCCTGATACCACGTTCTTATACGTAATACTAATCGTTTTAAACTAATTTTCTGGAATGCATTATAAAATGAGAATAAGATCTCGTCTGAATTTTTTCGACTGTTTATAACTTGTGAAATTTAGGACTGTAGGGGTTTGATAATTAGTCACTTTTACAAAAAGTACTTTTAAGTAACTTTTAATAAAAGCGCGAAAATCATGTGAGCACATCCTCTGATTTTTCTAAAACTCGCGTTCTTTTCATATAATCATATCTACATCATTTGCTTTTCTAATAACTATCACCGTTCTAAGCAAGTTGTTTCCCATTGGAAGCGAGCTGATCCCTCTTTAACTACCACCTTTACTGTAATTACTCTTTTTATGAAGGTTTTTAATTAAAGTTTTCCTAAAAACACTTTACCAAAAATCAAAGTCCCCTTTACCCATTTACCAAAAATCATAATCAGAATTTTCAGTATCTTATAGGCTACGTATCATTGTAGCCTCCATGTTCAAAAACTTATTTACTATGCTTCAGTAGGCTACTTTAACATCATTGTTTATAAGTCCTTTTAACGTTCTCTCTAACTCCTTGCTAGATAAATCTTCCTTCATTTCTAGATTACCAAAGAAATGTTCTTCATTAGCTCTTCTTTACTATATATTTTCCCTGCAACTTTATCACGGTTTAGTATATTTCCAAGTCGTTTTGCCCCTATCTCCTTAATATTCTATTTGTCACTAATTGAGGTTCCAGTCCTATCGTTAACTGAGTCAAGTCCGTGCTGGCTACTTCGCCTCAATTTCTTAACATGACCAAACAATATCTTATTATTTTGCCATTCTGGCTACATCTCCCAGATCCTCGGCAATTTTACCCATAGCCTCTATTTCTCACTCCTTAAGTTAGATTTTATACATTCTCTACTTTCCTCTTATTCTCATTAGATCTATCACTCTTAAAACTATTTGCACTAACCTCTTCTCTCTTCTACCAAGCTTTTAGCACTTTCGCTAATATTCTGGTGCGGTTCCCGGTCTGTGCTCTTGTCCAAACTATGGGACTATCCAATAGTCTATTCGAGCATGTCTGTGTTTTATCTCAGCTTAATCGACGTTATCTCAGCTTAAAGCCGATTTAGAAATCCAAACAACTTCTTTATTTTACTTTAAAATTACGTGGAATGTGACGGAATAATAAACACAACTACAAATTTTTGGGATCGCCCTGTACATTTTTAGAAGTATTTCAATTCTCTCTTTGAAATATTCTTACCCACGGCGCTCGAATTAAAATTCCTCTTCTTTCTTTAAATTTTAGGTCAGTTTTTCGCTTGAAAGCAATTTATAACTTAGTTGGTTAGTCCACTCTTTTTCGCAAATGAACTCTTTTTACATCTACACTTTCAGTGCAACATTTAGTCGGTTTACAACCGGATGATTCTATATAAAAAGTGTATTAAGCAATTTCAATTGAACAGTTTTCAATGATTTTTGAAATATCTCAATGGTAATGGTCTTTTACATCACTAGTAACCTTTTAGCTACAATATAATAAGCGCACAATCCATAGCGATTGTGACTTGGAGGTACCACTAGTAAAAGAGCAGCTCAAAGTAATATTCCTAACCAGTGTCGCCAAAGGGACACTTACTCATTTGACACTTTTTCACGGTGATTTTTCTGGTTCGATATTTTCTTATTAATAAGGGGTTTTCCCGTTTGGAGTGCGTGCTGAATTTCTTTACTTTTTGTAAAATGGCAACACTGGGCTAAAATTTAAACCTGAAGCAATACGGGACTGCACTGCTGAGAAAAAAAGAAGGATACTAGAATTACAGATGTTGAACCAAGTTGAACTAAGCTGGTAGTTTTGTGGAGAATCGCTAAAAGTGTCTTTTTTTTCATTTTTACACTTTGGCCCTAGGCTGTTTTTTTTTTAACCCTAGTCCTTAACTGAACCCGAAAAACACACAACTGGAATCCGATTGCTAAAATGCATTGCATCAGTAATAAAATATAAGGCAAATAAAGTCTAGTTGATTTTTTTTTCTGTCTTAGTAAGAAGAAGAACGGGGAAAAACTCGAGTTTGTTTGTTATTAAACGAAAAAAATACTACAACATAGCCGCCTTCCAAGCTAAGGCTGTATGGCCTAGAAATGCATCTGGGGACAAGGAAATGTAGCATAAACATCGACAAATGAAGAACAATAAGGAATTCCTTTCGCAAGACAGTGGAATTCTATATTTGAATACATTTTTAGACCCTATGTCCAAGAGCCGTCCTCAGCAAAACATAGATACATAAAAGAAAAGAGACATATATTAAAATACGACCATTAAAACAAAAATGAAAATGTTTTAAAATGGTCCCTGCATCCTTACTTCAACAAAGTTCAACAAAGACTCAAGAAGTTTAACCAGGAAGTCCTCTACTTCTTAGTGCCACGCATGACGCACGCTGTACCATGCATGATGCATATCATGCAACGCATGTCACGATTTCACAATCCGTTGTGCTTGCCATTAAAAGTACAAAACAAACTGTACTGGACAGGGGAATAAATTAATTAAAGCATCTGCTCGACTTAATTTTGTCAGGTGGCCTAATAATGTTTTAAGGAGATGTCATTCTTCTTTTTTTTAGAAAGACAACAATCCGACTTCGATAAATTTACTCATTTTTTTACCTAGGAAAAAATTGCCTCCAGGAAAAAAATGGAAAGAAGGAAATAAGGGATTTTAAACCTAAGCAATTTTTTATTTACTACAAGTAAACAGATTTGGAAACATAAAAGAGGTAAATCAACTATTTACAGCATCAGTCAGCCTTCATTTTTGCCCGACGGCCTAGCAATGTTTCATGAAGTTGCCCTTCTTTTTTTGGCCTTCTTCACAACAACGACATCCTCCCTACTCAATTTTATTTTAACAGATACGGAAACATAAACAGAGGGAAATCAAATATTTACAGTATCCATCAGCCTTCATTTTTGTCCGACGGCCTAGCAATGGTTCATGAAGTTGCCCTTTTTTGGCCTTCTTCAGAACAACGAAATCCTCCTACTCAATTTTATTTTAACAGATACGGAAACATAAAAGAGGGAAATCAACTATTTACAGTATCCGTCAGCCTTCATTTTTGCCCGACGCCCTAGCAATGTTTCATGAAGTTGCCCTTCTTTTTTTGGCCTTCTTCACAACAACGACATCCTCTTTACTCAATTTTATTTTAACAGATACGGAAACATAAAAGAGGGAAATCAACTATTTACAGTATCCGTCAGCCTTCATTTTTGCCCGACGCCCTAGCAATGTTTCATGAGATGCCCTTCTTTTTTTGGCTTTCTTCACAGCAACGACATCCTCCTTACTCAATTTTATTTTCTTAATTTTGAAACTTCTGAAATTTTTTCACATAATTTAGTTGAATTTCTTGAGCTTTTTCACGTTCTATCGTGGAACAACCATGAAGCTTATGATTGTGTGAATATGTTTGAAAGTCATTGCAATGGTTTAAAATGTTTCTGTTTTGAACTATATCAGGATCCTTAAGTATTGTTTTTCTCTTTCCTTTTTTAGGATGGACAACTAGAAACAGTCAGATGGATAGTAGAAAATACCCCTGTGGGCTCGGTGCTCGGATCATCAGACACAGAAAAGAGTATTTTGCATGTAGCAGTTAAAGCTGATAAGGTCATTTTTTAAACTTAATTTTTTTTTAGCTTCTAGTGTTTAGGGTTTTTAGCTGTTGAACGCCGACAAAGTCTTTTTTCAAAAAGTTTTGCTCCCCAGATGTTTTTCTATTCTTCTTGTTCCAAAATTAGAAGTTTTAGTACTGTAGCATTAAGGGGTAGTTTATCTGTAAGGGCTTAAATATCCAAAGTTTCACCAACAAACGTTTTTTTTGCCTTTTTTATATTTTTACGTGCTGAAAGCAGTTGGCATCAGATATAATAAGGCAAGCTGAGACATGTGAACTGTCATTATATCAAGCTAAAATTCACTATTTTCGTCCCGGGAGGAAGGTAGGCTATTTGATTTTTGAATGGATAGGAAATCGTCGTTTTTTCTCATTACTTCCAAACTACCGTATTTTCTGCACGATATGATATACCTAGAACTGAAGCTGGTCCGATAAATGAATCACTAAAAAAGCCATCCGAAAGTTGCTATATCAGAAGAAAAATTATGTTGAAGTGGTGTTGGTTTTTTTCTCACAACAAAATCGATTTTCTTGAAGAAATACGATTTTTTTTATTTGTCTTAATTCGCTGAAAAATCACTAAACTAGAGATATTATCCCTAAAAATTGGGAGAGCTACGTCTTTGTTAACTTTCTTTTTCTTTGAAAACCACCAGGCTGATTTATAAGGTTTTGAAAGGTTCATGTTGGCATTTGAGATTATTTCTACGTTGTTTCTCCTCAATTGGCGCTTGTTCAAATTAATTGACATTGAAAACCAAGGTGATTTAAGAAATAATGTGATGATAATGATGCTTAATGTCACTGCTTGTCTGTAAATGTCAGGACGGAAGAAAAATGTTTAAAAACGTAAAAATATCCTAAAAATCGTCATTTCGAAGATTTACCTGCTTGATTTAACAGAGAATTTCTCTCAGCATAAAAACGGGCGTGTAATTTGGTATGGGGTAAAGGGGGGTGTGATGCAACTTCCCCCATTCCCCAGCTGCAATTAGCGTCTTCAAAAAGCTTATATAAAAAAGCCCCCCCCCCCTGATCTTCAAAAGAGATCAGTTTTGTTTTAGTATACCTTTGCCTTTATAGTATTATGTGGCTCGTTCTTCATTTTTTGCTACCATTTTTACTTTACTTGGGAAAATTGGCTCCAACTCCCCCCCCCCTCTTCCTGGATTCTGACTAAATTACGGCACTGATAGAAAACATTCAAAAAAAGAACATAATCCACATTCGGCTGTCGTTTCGGTATTCAGTGGAACGGTAGAACAGCATACATAATTACTTTTTTTTTTCAACTAAACGCAAAACTAATAAATACCACATCCCATATTATCGCCCAGCAGGTAGTATAAACAGAATGAATTTTTCCTATAAAGAAATGTTTAAAGGATGTGCGTAGAGTAAACAAAGTATTCTCATATCAGGTTCTTTAATTGAGAATTCTGATACATATCAATGGTTTAGGACCCCTGGCAGTCAGAGGTTGAACCCAGTGTTTCTGATTGTATACTTGCCCATTGCGCCACGCTGTCGAAAAATGTACATCCCTGTGTAGGAAGACCTGAATCTGTCCCATGTACAATCTGAATTATCAACGGACAAGATAACCGTTTGCTGCAATTCAAAATTGGGATTTATCAAACAGTTCGTGGTAACAAACTGTAGTAAGGAGCGACCCGGCTCAATAGTAAACGAAACTCTAAAAAACGGAACTTTGATACTAAAAGATACAGCAAAAGAATCGGTTTTTATGCTGATTTTAAATATACAAGTTTCATCAGATTTCATCTTTGTCATCAAAAATTACGATCCTGAGAAAATTTGCCTTATTTTGGAAAATAGGGGGAAACATCCCCTAAAAGTCATAGAATCTTAACGAAAATCACACCATCGCATTCAGCGTATCAGAGAATCCCACTGCTAAAGTTTCAAGCTCCTATCTACAAAAATGTCGAACTTCGTATTTTTTGCCAGAAGATTGATCACGGGTGCGTGTTTATTTGTTGTTTTTTTTTCAGGGGTCATCGTATCGACCAAGTGGTCCTAAAATGTCGCAAGAGGGCTCATTCTAACGGAAATGAAAAGTTATAGTGCCCTATTTAAGTGACCAAAAAATTGGAGGGCACCTTGGCCCCCTCCCACGCTCATTTTTTCCCCAAAGTCAACGGATCAAAATTCTGAGATAGTCATTTTGTTCAGCATAGTAGAAAACCATAATAACTCTGTCTTTAGGGATGACTTACTCCCTCACAGTCCCCGGGGGAGGGGCTGCAAGTTACAAACTTTGACCAGTGTTTACACACTGGTTATTGGGCTAGTGTTATTGGGAAGTGTACAGACGTTAGGGGGATTCTATTGTTTTTTTGGGGAGGGGTTGAGGGGAGGGGGCTATGTGGGAGGATCTTTCCTTGGAGGAATTTGTCATGAGGGAAGAGAAATTCGATGAAGGGGGTGCAGGATTTTCTAGCATTATTATAAAAAAACAATGAAAAAATAAACATAAAAAGTTTTTTCAACTGAAAGTAAGGAGCAGCATTAAAACGAGAAGAGATTAATACGTATATGAGGGGTTTTTCTCCTCCTAAATACCTCGCTCTTTATGCTAAAGGATTTTTAGTAATTTCAACTATTTATTCTGTGGCCTTTCTGATTCAGGGGTCATTCTTAAAGAATTGCGACGAAATTTATGCATAGTGTAAAAAGCGAGGTATGAACGAGGGGACAAATCCCCTTATATACATAATAAAAATATTAGAACATAGAAGCTCGTTATGTAAGTTAATTCTTAAGTTACGTATATTTTTTACTAATAAAA
This sequence comes from Artemia franciscana, assembly GCF_032884065.1. Classification (NCBI taxonomy): domain Eukaryota; kingdom Metazoa; phylum Arthropoda; class Branchiopoda; order Anostraca; family Artemiidae; genus Artemia; species Artemia franciscana. Next base: position 32,135,735 of record NC_088871.1, read on the forward strand.
ACGTTCGTTTGAAATTTAAAGTTCTAGTTGCCTTTTTAAGTAACCGAAAAATTGGAGGGCCACTAGGCCTCCTCCCCCACCCCGTTTTTCTCAAAATCGTCTGATCAAACTAAGAGAAATCCATTTAGCCAAAAAAAGAATTAATATGCAAATTTTATTTTAATAATTTATCTGCGGAGAGCCAAAATCAAATATGCATCAATTCGAAGACGTTCAGAAATTAAATAAAGAAGCTAGTTTTTTTAACCGAAAATAAGGAGTGCCATTAAAACTTAAAACGAACAGGAATTACTGCGTGTATGAAAGGGGCTGTTCCCTTCTCAATGCCCCGCTCTTTATGCTTAAGTTTTTACTGTTTATCGAAGTAGAATAGAGAGAAAGAGTCAAACTTTAGCGTAAAGAGCGGGGCGTTGAGAAGTGAACAGCCCCTTTCTTTAATGTCGCTCCTTACTTTCAGTTAAAAAAGCTAGTTTTTTTTATTTCATTTCTGTTAACGGAGAGGAAGAAAATGTAATGGAACCCACTTGTGAAAAAACACTGAAGTTAATGTTTTAAAAAGAGTTACTATCAAATTGTTAGCTTAGATGTCGAAAGGAGTAGGCCTATCCAAAAAATCTCAAAAAGCTTTAACATTTCTCATTCCCTTGTTTACGTGTTTGCGAAACTACTTTTTCTTGTGTTGTTGTTATCAAACAGTTCGTGGTAACAAACTGTAGTAAGGGGTGACCCGGCTCAATAGTAACCGAAACTCTAAAAAATAGAATTTTGATACCAATAGTTACACATCAAAAGAATCGCATTTTAATGCTGATTTTAAATATATAAGTTTCATCAAGTTTAGTCTTATCCATCAAAAGTCTTATACCCCCTAAAAGTCATAGAATCTTAACGAAAATTACACCATCAGATTCAGCGTATCAGAGAACCCTACTGTAAAAGTTTCCAGCTCCTATCTACAAAAATGCGGAATTTTGTATTTTTTTGCCAGAAGACAGGTCACGGATGCGTGTTTATTTGTTTTCGTCTTTTTTTCAGGGGTGATCGTATCGACCCAGTGGTCCTAGAATGTTGCGAGAGGGCTCATTCTAGCGGAAATGAAAAGTTCTAGTACCCTTTTTAAGTGACCAAAAATTGGAGGGCACCTAGGCCCCCTCCCACGCCAATTATTTTCCCAAAGTCACCGGATCAAAATTCTGAGATAGCTATTTTATTCAGCATAGTCAAAAAACCTTATAACTATGTCTTTGAGGACGACTTACTCCCCCACAGTCCCCGTGGGAGGGGCTACAAGTTACAAACTTTGACGAGTGCTTACATATAGTAATGGTTATTGGGAAGTGTACAGACGTTTTCGGGGGATTTTTTTGGTTGGGGAGGGGTTGAGAAGAGGGGGATATGTTGGGACAACTTTCCATTGAGGAATTTGTCATGGGGGAAGAAAATTTCAATGAAGGGAGTGCAGGATTTTCTAGCACTATTTAAAAAAACAATGAAAAAATAAATATTAAAAAGTTTTTTTCAACTGAAAGTAAGGAGCAGCATTAAAACTTAAAACGAACAGAAATTACTTCGTATATGAAAGGGGCTATTCTCTCCTCAACACCCCGCTCTTTACGCTAATGTTTGACCCTTTCTCTCAACTCTACTTTTTAAAACAGTAAAAAACTTTAGCGTAAAGAGCGGGGCGTTAAGGAGGGAACAGCCCCTTTCATATACGAAGTAATTTCTGTTCGTCTTAAGTTTTAATGTCTCTCCTTACTTTCAGTTAAAAAACTTGTTTTTTTTTATTTAATTTTTGAATGTTTTTGAATTAATGCATGTTTTGATTTTGGCTTTCCGCAGATGAATAATTAAAACAAAATTTGCATTTTTATTTTTTGGCTAAATGGCTTTCTCATAGTTTTGATCAAATGATTTGGAGAAAAAAGGAGCGGGGGAGGAGGCCTAGTTCCCCTCCAATTTTTTGGTTACTTAAAAAGTCAACTAGAACTTCTAATTTTTTACGAACGTTTTTATTAGTAAAAGATATACGTAACTTAAAAATTAGCTCACGTAACGAACTTCTATATTCGTATGTTTTTATTACGTATATGAGGGGGTTTGCCCCCTCGTCTGTACCTTCCTCTTTACACTAAAGCTTAAATTTTGTCCCAATTCCTTAAGAATGACCCCTGAATCACAAAGGCCATAGAATAAATCGTTGAAATTACTAAAAATACTTTAGCGTAAAGAGCGAGGTATTAGGAGGAGGTAAACCCTTCATATACGCAATAATTTCTGTTCGTTTTTTTGTATTTAATAACAACAAGACACCGCACTAAACTGTATTTCAATCAAAAGTTGAAATTGAAACTTTCGAGCATTCAGCCAGCTGTATGTATGAACAATGTTTCCTTTTTTCTTTTTTTTCACTAGAATTGGTATATTTTTCATTTAATTTGCTGCTTTGTTACTTATTTTTAGGATATCTTGTTGTTTTTTTTGTTTGCTTTTTTTTTATCATGCGATTATCGTCTTAGATTTCTAGTAGGTACACACGTAAGGCAGGAAAATATTTGCAACATCTGCCACAAAATTATATGGGTTGTAAAGAGGTATTTAATGTCAAATTTACATGGGTAACCATCTTTTTTTAGATTCTATATTTAGTTGATTATTATCGTTCATTAATACATTATGCAGCACCTACGTGTTATAGCAACCACATCAAACAATTGAAGTTTTGTTAGTGATAATGAAATATTCCAAAATATGATGAAAATATAATACTGAAATAATAAAATTATGGGAACTACAACAGAGAATTATGGAAAGCAGACCGCCCAAAACACATTATATTCAATACCTAATCTAACCACCACCATGTATTAAATATTTAGTTAAAATATTCCTGCATAGATACCGTTTTTCTTGCTCAGGCTAAGTTGATTATCTCTGAGTGGACCCAGAAAACCGGTTTCAGTGCAGATCAAGAACGTGCTTTTGTGCTTTTATACAATCTTCTACACATTTACAGACTTCTTTTTGTAGATTTTTCTTTAAGAGGTTCGCTCCAGCGTTACCAATGTGGTATAGCTGGCAACGCGGTACCGTTTTTGGTATAATTTAGAGGTCCTGGTAAGGTACAATGGGGTACATTTGAACATTTCCAAAATCTTTGGTACATTTTGGTAAATGTGAGCAGTGCTTGCCGGGTCAATTATATTCTTTCCAAATTTTCAGAACTCCTCAAGCTACCCCCCAAAAAAAGGATTTTCGTCGACGTGAGACGAAAAGAAATCTCCGCAAATTTTGGACTAATCCTCACAAGAGAAACGGTGCTCAAAATTGGCTTCTGAGGGAGGGTGAGGATATTAGTGAAAAAAAGGATGCTTGCCTTTCAGCTTATTCTGATCAGAAAACTGGTACAATTTTTCTCAAAACATCGTCAACGCTAGCCCACACGATACGTTAGAAGTAAATGGGGAACGTCGTCATAAAATGCTTGGGGACCACTGTAGCATACGATTCCGACATTGCATCATGGGTGGATACAGGGAGGCCGCAGCCCCCTTCCCCCAATATTTTTTCTGGTGCCCTCATTCCATTTTTCTTTTTTTGCTCTTTTTTAAAAATAAACTTGTCAATTTGGTCCATTATTGGTGCCCTTGTCGCGTCGGACCCCCCAAGGTTTTGCTTTAGATCTGTCTTTGCATGGTCTCTAAAATTGTTTGGTGCAAATTCTAGTAGAACCATAGAACTCATTCAACTGATAGATAAACAGCCCTTAGGGCTACCTGACGAGTATTATCGAAAGCCTGGAGTAATATATTAACGACAATGTAAAGACAAGCCAATCCACGTCATGTATTTTATCCTTTTACTGAACTTTACATAAAGCATTGAAGTCAATAAATTTAATTTAACATTTAGGCATTAAGTTGATAGCGATTACATGTTATGCTAATGGTAATTTTTAACCTGGCAGGAAGACCAAGTTTAGAGCTGGTAGGGTTTTTTATGAAAAACCCATATGTACTTAAAAGGCTGATACAGACTTTTTTTTTCTAAAGATCCATTAATTACTTTGATTACACAGTCTCCAACTGTTTTCCTACCAAAATTGGATTGCAGGATTCGAAGTATGGGGTATAGCCTAACTTTAATGACACTTAGTAATTAGTGCCACGCGGATCTAGAAACTATTAGTCATTTGCGCACGTTCAGAGTTATGCGGAGGGCTGGAATTATGCTTGAAAGATTGGGCTTATCGCATTCCCTCATGCCATGATGGGTATAAATGAGTTAGCGTTACCAACCGGTGTTGCTGAGCCTCAAGGGGTCTCCGGCTCTTAACTTTTAAACCTGCTACAAATTACATGCTTCATGGTCTGGTATGCATAATAGGAAAATATGAAGGGAACTAAACTAGCTGCTTGAATTGTTTACGGATTTTTAAACTGTTAGATATGTCTCACACACAAACACACACACCTTTACACATACACACACACACACACACACACACACACACAAGTCATGTATATTCACTATATTTACATATATATATATATATATATATATATATATATATATATATATATATATATATATATATATATATATATATATATATATATATATATATATATATATATATATATACTGAATAGGCATGACTTTGTGCCTTCAGTATTCTCACTTTTGTCTCAAAGACCGCATTCTGGTGTGCATCCGCTTCTTGGGCCATTACATTCCTCCTATGGCGTACATTAAGCTTCCTAGTGTTCAGTCTCTTGGTATAGTCTACAAGTCTATATTCTAACTTTCATACTGAAAATTCCAATGACTACAAAATAGTCGCACCTGCTCTTTTTTTCTTTTTTTTTTTCAGTTACCTTATGAACAAGCGGATATTCGCTTGTGAAATCTTTTTTCAAACAGTTCGTGGTAACGAACTGTAGTAAGGAGCGACCCGGCTCAATAGTAACCAAAACTCTAAAAAATGGAATTTTGATACCAATAGCTACATCAAAAGAATCGCATTTTAATGTTGATTTTAAGTATATAAGTTTCATCAAGTTTAGTCTTACCCATCAAAAGTTACGAGCCTGAGAAAATTTGCCTTATTTTAGAAAATACGAAGAAACACCCCCTAAAAGCCCAACGTATCAGAGAACCCTGTTGTAGAAGTTTCAAGCTCCTATCTAAAAAAATGTGGAATTTTATATTTTTTGCCAGAAAGCAGATCACGGATGCGTGTTTATTTGTTTGTTTGTTTTTTTTCCCAAGGTTGATCGTATCGGCCCAGTGGTTCTAGAATGTTGCGAGAGGGTTCGTTCTAACGGAAATGAAAAGTTCTAGTGCCCTTTTTAAGTGATCAAAAAAATTGGAGGGCACCTAGGCCCCCTCCCACGCTAATCATTTTCCCAAAGTCAACGGACCAAATTCTGAGATAGCCATTTTATTCAGCGTAGTCCAAAAACCTTATAACTATGTCTTTGGGGACGACTTACTCCCCCACAGTCCCCGCGGGAGGGGCTACAAGTTACAAACTTTGACCAGTGCTTACATATAGTAATGGTTATTTGGAAGTGTACAGACGTATTCAGGGGGATTTTTAGGTTGGGGGGGGGGGTTGAGAAAAGAAGGATATGTTGTGGGAACTTTCCTTGGAGGAATTTGTTATGGGGGAAGAAAATTTTCATGAAGGGAGTGCAGGATTTTCTATCATTATTTAAAAAAAAAACAATGAAAAAATAAATATAAAAAGTTTTCAACTGAAAGTAAGGAGAAGCATTAAAACTTAAAACTAACAGAAATTACTACACATATGATGGGATTTCCTCCTCCTAATACCCCAGTACTAGGTAATACCCGATATTTTTAGTATTTTCAACTATTTATTCTGCGGCTTTTGTGATTGAGGGGTCATTCTCAAGAAATTGGGACAAAATTTAAGTTTTAGTGTAAAGAGCGAGGTACTGACGAGGGGGTGAACCCCCTCATACAGAAGTTCGTTGCGTAAGCTAATTTTTAAGTTACGTATATCTTTTACTTATAAAAACATTCGTAAAAAGTTAAAAGTTCTGGTTGCCTTTTTAAGTAACCAAAAAATCTGAGGGCAACTAGGCCTCCTCCCCCGCTCCTTTTTTCTCAAAATCTTTCGATCGAAACCATAAGAAAGCCATTTGGCCAAAAAAATAAATATGCAAATTTCGTTTTAATTATTCATTTGCGGAGAGCCAAAATCAAAACATGCATTGATTCAAAAATGTTCAGAAATTAAATTTAAAAAGTTTTTTAACGGAAAGTAAGGAGTGGCATTAAAACTTAAAACGAACATAAATTACTTCGTATATGAAAGGGGCTGTTTCCTCATCAACGCCCCGCTCGTTACGCTAAATTTTTTTACTGTTTAAAAAGTAGAGTTAAGAGAAAGAGTCAAACTTTAGCGTAAAGAGCGGGGCGTTGATGAGGAAGCAGCCCCTTTCATATACGAAGTAATTTCTGTTCGTTTTAAGTTTTAATGCCGCTCCTTACTTTCCGTTAAAAAAAACTTGTTTAAAAAAAAAATTTAATACTTGGTAAGCGAAGTAGAAAATTGGATGTTCCTGATTCTGAATTCCATGTATTGCAAGTGTGGCCCTTCTCCTTGTAAGCTCTACATTGGAAAATAATAAAATATAAGGGAAGAAGCATTCAGATTCCTATTACATATTTTTATGGCACTTGGTATTAACCAAGTGACATATAGCAATCGCCAATTCTGTCGGTCTGTCTGTCTGTCTGTCGGTCGGTCTGTCTATCGGTCCCGGTTTTGCTACTTTAGGCACTTCCAGGTAAGCTAGGACGATGAAATTTGGTAAGCATACCAGGGACCGGCCAGATTAAATTAGAAATAGTCGTTTTCCCGATTTGACTGAAGTATTTTTAACTTATGAGCGGGTGATTGGATCTTAATGAAATTTGATTTTTGGAATGATATTGTGTCTCAGAGCTCTTATTTTAAATCCCGACCGGATCTGATGACATTGGGGGGAGTTCGAGGGGGAAAACCTAAAGTCCCGGCTTTGCTACTTTAGGCACTTCCAGGTAAGCTAGGACGATGAAATTTGGCAAGCATATCAGGGACCGGACCAGATTAAATTGGAAATAGTCGTTTTCCCGATTTGACCATCTGGGGGGGGGGAGTGGGGGGCCGGTTAATTCGGAATAAATAAAAAAAATGAAGTATTTTTAACTTATGAGCGGGTGATTGAATCTTAATGAAATTTGATGTTTGGAATGATATTGTGTCTCAGAGCTCTTATTTTAAATCCCGACCGGATCTGATGACATTGGGGGGAGTTGAAGGGGGTAACCTAAAATCTTGGAAAACACTTAGAGTGGAGGGATCGGGATGAAACTTGATGGGAAAAATAAGCGCAAGTCCCAGATACATGACTGACATAATTGGAACTGATTCGCTCTCTTTAGGGTAGTTGGGGGGGAGTAATTCTTAAAAATTAGAAAAAATGAGGTATTTTCAACTTACGAACGGGTGATCGGATCTCAATGAAATTTAATGTTTAGAAGGATATCGTGTCTTAGAGCTCTTATTTTAAATCCCGACCGGATCTGGTGACGAGGACGGGGAGTTGGGAGGGGGAAACCTAAAACTTGGAAAACACTTAGTGGAGGAATCGGGATGAAACATGGTGGGAAAAATAAACACAAGTCCTAGATAGATGATTGACATAAACGGAACGGATCCGCTCTCTTTGGGGTAGTTGGGGGGGGGGGGGGTATTTCTGAAAAATTAAAAAAATGAGGTATTTTTAACTTACGAACGGGTGATCGGATCTCAATGAAATTTGATATTTAGAAGGATATCGTGGCTCAGAGCTCTTATTTTAAACCCGACAAGATCTGGTGACATTGGGGGGAGTTGGAAGGGGGAAACCTAAAACTTGGAAAACGCTTAGAGTGGAGGGATCGGGATGAAACTTGGTTGGAAAAATAAGTAGAAGTCTTGCATACGTGATTTACATAATTGGAACGGATCCGCTCAATTGCGGGGGGGGGGGGGTTAATTCTGAAAAATAAGAAAAAATGACGTATTTTTAACTTACGAAGGAGTGATCGGATCTTCATGAAACTTCATATTTAGAAGGACCTCGTAACTCAGATATCTTATTTTAAATCTCAACCGGATCAAGCGTAATTGGGGGGGCAGTTGGGGGGACCAGAAATCTTAGAAAATACTTAAAGCGGTGAGATCAGGATGAAACTGGATGGGAAGAATAGAAACCTGTCTAAGATACGTGACTGACATAACTGGACCGGATCTGCTCTCTTTGGTGGAATTGGGGGGGGGGTAATTTTGAAAATTGAGGTATTTGTAACTTACGAAAGGGTGACCAGATCTTAATGAAATTTGATATTTAGAAGGATCTTGTGCTTTAAAGTTCTAATTTCAAATTCCGACCAGATCCTGTGACATTCGGGGGAGTTGGAGGGGGAAACCGGAATTCTTGGAAAACATGAAAATTGGGGTATTTATATCTTCCGAATAGATGATCGGATCGTAATGAAATTTGATTTTTAGAAGGAATTCATGTCTCAGAGCTCTTATTTCAAATCCCGACCAGATCTTTTGACATTGGGGGGAGTTGGAGGGGGAAATCTTGGAAAAAATACTTGGAGTGGAGGAATCGGGATGAAGCTTGGTGGATAGAATAAACAAATGTCCTTGATACGTGATTGACAGAATCGTACTGGATTCGCTCTCTTTGGGGGAGTTGGGGGGAGGGGTTCAGTGATTTGGCGAGTTCGGTGCTTCTGGACGTGCTAGGGCGATGAAAATTGGTAGGCGTGTCAGGGAGCTGCACAATTTGACTTGATAAATTCGTTTCCCCAGATTCGACCATCTGGGGGGCAAAAGGGAGAGGAAAAATTAGAAAAAATTAGGTATTTATAACTTACGAGTGGGTGATCGGATTTTAATGAATTTTGATATTTAGAAGGACTTTGTGACTCAGAGCTCTTATTTTAAATCTTGACCGGCATTAAGCCTCTTATTTTCCTTTTTAAATCAATCTATTGATTCATAGAATTTTGTTGGAGCTCATACCATATGATCTCTTGGCTCTTAGCTCTTCTCTCCTCTTCACAAGTGCCATATGAGCTCTTAGCTCTTGTTTTCTTTTATTTTTATTTTTCTTTCAGTCTCTTTTTAATAAAATATTTTCGAAGTAGTATCTGCAACATTCCTTATGTTTTGACTGAAGTTTCATTTATTCATAATTCTTATTTTTCATCTGCACGTATGGTGAATTCTTTTTCCACAAGTACTATTTCTTCGGAAACTTATTATTAGAAATAAAAACATGAAAAGTGGAAGCCTAGATGTGCTAGACTTCCTCAAATAATTCGAAGTCCTCAAAATATGCAATAAATATACTATTCCTTCTGGAAAAAGACTAAAATTGCTAAGTTGAAACAGATGGTTTTATGACAAAATTGGCTATTTAAGTGGTTTAAACTTTCCTTTGTGCAGTACAAGGAGAGAGGGGGGAATTTTGGCAGAGGCGCCATTTGGAACAAATCTTGGGGTGGGCATGAACTTCATCTGCCCCCCCCCCTCGATTCACTTCGTTTCGCGTAAGAGAAAATGCGGGTTTTGGCAGCACATCGATCGAATATTCTAAGTAAAAACGCATTTCCAGCACCCGTGTGTTGCTTGGAAATGTACTGTAACCGAATATGGAACTCAGCCACACTGACCTCTAAGATTAATTGTAACAACGAAGATTACAATCAACGAGGTTAAGTGATTAAACTTAAAGTGGAAAATTCAACCAGACTACAGGCTGGCCTTCCTCAGCAAGAAACTTCCTTATTTAAGTAAACAATACGTTGGTAACCATTGTTATTCTGAGGGTTGTAACCTAAATTTCGGTTTTCCTTCAGCAGAAATCTTTCAGTTCAAATATATTTACAAAAAGGAAAAATATAACAAGAGAAAAAAAATATTACAACACTCAAGGTAACAAGGGGAACCGTTGAGGTTTCATCTTTGCAAAATCGTCAACAACCTGGTCGTAGTCCAATTTTTTTTTACTAAATCCTTCTCTGTAAAAATCAAAAGGAGGTGACTGAGACGATCATCTCCTGTTATAGACCGCACGTAGTTTTCACTGTTTCTAGGCTAGAAAACAAACGCTCATTGCTCGCTGTTGTCACAGGAAGTGTGGCAGCAATACAAAGTACTTTAATTACTTCTGAGCAAGCCACTGGTAATGCCTGAAGATGGTCGACAATGTCTAGAAAGTTTTCCGGCTTTTTCTTCTCATCGAGCAAGAAACGCTTGGCAATATCAGCTTGAGATTCGAGAAGAATGTCGTCGATATCCAGCTCGCCGTAAAGAGCAGAGAAACGCTTGAGCAACTTTGTGTCCATAAACTTGGTCGAGCTTGGATCCAAGGCTTCAAGTGTGCTCAGCACTGGCAAGTTATCTGTGAACCTTCTGTCAAAATCGACTAGTAGACTGTCGAAAGTCTCGAAGTAGTCTCGCTTCATTTCATTCGCCAAAGTAGTAGTCCGATTGCCAGATTCGATGAAGTTCTTTCCAAGCGCCGAAGTTGTCACAAATTGTTTCAGATGCTTGGTGAACTTTTGAGTTCTTCGAAGTCGTCTTTTCTGACCAACAGAGGAGGGTCTAGTCTTGGGTTCATTCACAGCAGGTACTTTGATTTCGAGTTCTGTTGCAAACTCTTTAGCCTTCTCGAAAAGCGATACGAATGAAGCGTCTGAACGCAGGTCGTTGAGTTCGCTTCTTGTGGACTGAATCAGGGTGTGCGATCGGGAAATAACCAAGTCGACGGCCTGGAGCTGCGGAGACAGCGAGTTCGTCGCTCGCATAATTGCTTTTATGTAGTGCAATGGGAAGATACTAAGGAACGATTCCATCTTCTTCTGGAGCCCAGCTGTCTCTGCCCGTGCTTCGCCATCTGCTCCCTCGCTTATAGCGAACAGTACAGTTAAAATGCGTTCATATTGGAGTCTAACCTTCGATATAGATCGATACCAGTAAGACCATCGTGTGGCAGCACTTCTTTCCAGCTCCTGAACTGGCAGTTTGTTAGCTTTCTGGGCCTCAAAAAAGAACTGATGCCGAGTGTTGCTGTTGGAAATGAATGTCTATAGAGTCTGGACCAGTGAGAAAAAAGAACCAACAGTGCAGACAGATTCAACGCAGCTCGCAATGACCAAATTTAGCTTATGTGCATGGCAATGAATGTAGATTGCCTGTGGCGATTTCGCTCTCAAACGAGCTTGAACACTGGAGAATGGTCCACTCGTTACGCTTGCTCTGTCGTAGCACTGTGTGACACAGTAGTTCCAAACGAGTCCAATTCTTGTCACTGTGTCATGAATGAAATTTGCTAGACTTTCAGCATCCAGGCTCTTCATGTGATAGCATCTGATCGGTCTTTCTTTTACTTTTCCTTCGTCGAAGGACCTAAGAAGAATGGCGAGCTCCTCTTTCTTGCAGTTGTCCTTCGTTTCGTCGACACGGCAAAGTATTTGGCGGTTTTTAGTTCTTGCACTATCGTGCGCTGAAGCTTGGAACCGATCACCGAAATAAGATCGTTTTGTCGACACGGCAAAGTATTTGGCGCTTTTTAGTTCTTGCACTATCGTGTGCTGAAGCCCGTAGCCGATCACCGAAATAAGATCGTTCTGGTATTCATGGGATGTGTAGTGACCGTACCGTCTCTGCAGCTTGTTGAAGAGCGTAGGAGAGTACTCTTCGAGAAGCTTGCCCATCTCGACGAAATTGTTTGTCGAGGATTCTGTTCCGACCCCAAGGGTCGTCAGGTAATTACGCTCTTTGGCTTATATGTTAATGGTTAATAGGCGTGCAGTAATTTCAAAGCAATTGGGCAGAATGGATTACATTGGACATAATGGATTATTATGGCCGGCAAAGCGCCCTTTGTGGTGGAAGCTTGGGCCCCCCTGAAAAATTTGGGGTTGACATTTCCCCCCTCCCCTCCCAAATGGCGGGTCTGAATTTTAGTTGCCTCTAATAGCATTCTGGAAAAACAAGCTTTTGAAAATGTAGATACTAGGTCAGTGAAAACGCATTCTTTATGTTTTTCCAGGATATATCAGGCCTCACTGGTAAAACGAATAAGCGTTAAGTTTTGGGTTTCTATGGACAGAAGGACGAATCCTTTGATAACATATATTATTGAACAACAAAGAATATGCAGACATCTTTCAGTTCCGCAAAAAGTAAAGGCTTGTTTTATTAAGAAAGTACCTTTCCAATTCATTCCTCACTTCCTACGTTTTGTTAAGGATTAATGTTAGCCGAAGTTAATTAAAAAGGAATAGACAAACCTTTTTTGTTCTATTGAGAGACAATTCCTTCCTTGTCTAAACAAGCGAAGGAATCATTCCTTAATAAAACAAGAAAAGTCTACCTATTCTTCTTTAAGTAACTGAAGTTAACATCACTCCTAAAAAAAACGTAGAATGTGAGGAAGAATTGGAATGACGCTTTCTAAATTAAACAAGCCTTATGTAAACTGTAAAGTCGTCTCGTTTGGTTGCGGCACTCCCTTGCTGATAAATTTGGCCGTAGTATTTTTCCAATCAGGGGACTTGTAAATACCTACTCAATAAATGGGGTGCTCTCTCTGTTACTTTGTTACCTTGTATGTATAAAAACGGCCTTTTTGCCTTATCCCCTCCGAAATCTCACAATTTTCCCCGTAATTTCCTAGTGTTGTAGGTATTACATTTTATCGCGCTTTTTATCTTCGGTTTTGACGAATATGCCCGTTCCTCCTTCCGAAGCCAGATACTGACTTATATGCCTGCCGCTGACCCCTCATTCAGAAAATTGCTGAAGCTTGTATTTCCAGTTAGGTTTTTTTGTTGCTACAGCAAAAAATTTATGACAATTTTTTTTTAATGATATAGTCAGTGTGTTGTAAGTGACTTCCATAATATTTAAATTTTGGATGCAAGCAAGCCACCCATAATGACTTCGCTAATGTGATACACTAGTGACAGCCATACTGGTCATAATAAATGAATTCCCTTTACTTATTAGTAATTCAACCATTCGTAAGAGCTTTTATAACTAGGCCCGTGCCGTGAATAAATCTCAATTTAAACTTGTCTTTGTTTCACATATCGTCGTTAGGAAAATATTTGACACTAGGCCCAATATAACTGACATTGGTTAGGGGGGCGGGTATGCCTGCATTTTTGAGCCAGTGGGTTGCCTATTACAAACGTGGTATGTGGCTGATCTATCGTGTATGTCACTGTCAGTTAAAACTAAGTTGATAAGATTGGCTGCAAAGGCCTAAGATTATTTGATTAAGGTGAATGCGTGACGGTAGTGACGCGCAAGATGCCATGGATTAAAAGTTATTCTTGTATTTTCAATAAAGTTTCTTTAGGAAACTTTTTTTTGCAAGTGTTTACGCCCTAAGGGTCATTTATTGAAAAGTGAATAAAATATAGCTCGTAGACTAGTGGCTTAATTTCGTCAAAATTTGGGGAGGTGGGGCAAAGTTGGAGTCGATTTTTCCAAATCAAGTGAAATGACAGTGAAAACTTGCCATATAGTACCATAAAACCAAAGGTATACTAATGAAAAGTGATCTGTTTCTGTGGATGCTTGAATTATGTAGACCTATCTTAATTTTGATAAGATTTTTGAAGACGCTAAATGTCAGCTGGGGGACAAATTGGGTTCGGAGGGAGGTATTATGCCCGTGTCGTACACCTTTTTTTAATAGCAGGTACACGCTAGTTTACATGTATTTTTTTTTATTTTCTTTTAGTTCTTCTCCCTTTTGCTCTCATTCATTTGTTGACAATTTTGAAGAAGTGAATAATTTTGTAATTTCAAATAGTTGTTTCAAGTGTATAGCTCACAGATTATTCCAATTAACTAGAAAATGTACCCCGACCTTTTTCATGGCTCTGGTGCTCCTGCACATCATCGTCGGTAATGCATTGTTTTACATTTGCTCAAGGAATATGATAACCCTATGCAACGCTGCAAACTACTCTATGCTCAAAATGATAATTTGAACCTTGTGTGCAAGCTTGTTTCCTAGTCGAATCTACAGAAAAGAGCTAAGTCCATTTCGACCAATGGAAACGTTGATTAGTTTCTGCTTTTGTGACTTGCCGACTTCTTAAACAAACCCCATTTTTTTTATTTTTGCACCAAAGTGTATCTCCGAAAATGATTAATATAAACTGACCAAAACATTTTGGTTATCGAATATTAAATAACATTTTAGAAGCCAAATGGACCAAATCTAGATTGAATCGAATTTATACACATCAGCAAAAGTCCTCGTTTTTTTTTCGTTGAAAAGTCATTGTTTCATTGAAATCAGGATCTACAATGTATTATACTAAACTGGCTTATAAGTATTTAAATTGTGTCTGTTTTTACAAGTTTTATTGTGAAGATACCACCTCCCTGCCCTTCAAAAAATTTGTAGTTTTCTTGATGTTGAGCCACCCGTACACATAATTAAAATTTCGCTCCAAAATATCTATTATAACCTTTTTTTTGCGTTACTTTCTCATGATTAATTTGTGCAGGTATTTTTGGACCACCTAGAAGTTTCAACTCAGTCTTATTTGAAAGCTTGATCATATCTGTTTATTATGCCCTTAAAAATGCGTTGTAACCCTGAGAGTTAACTTGTGAGTGGAATGCGAGTGCCTAGTATCCCTCCCCGTAAGATTATTTGAAAACTGCAATAAAAATGGTATAACAACATAATCTGCCATCTGTGGTTTATTCTTGCTAAACCGTTCGAGGTCGAAAATTAATCACGAGAAACATTTTTTTTTTCATCAGTAGACATTGAGGCTGTTGGAAAAGCAGAATAATAACTTAGATCTATAGTTTGTGTCAATAATTTACACTGGCAAACGCACTGACGAGAATAGGCTGGATACATAAGGCTGGGGCTGTGCCGGTAATGTGAGATGGTTTGAGGTCTTCACTGCGCTATAACCTCCTTCTCTCGTCCCTATCCCCGCAAGGAGAACCCTGCCTTTCTGGCATCGTAGTGGTGTCAGGGAGGACCTTTCACGAATTTGTCAAACTACAATCGTGACTGGAAACATCGCTCTAGGGTGACTTTGAGGAGGGGCACTTCTCGAGTAAATTAATGCCGAGTAAACGATTCAGCATTGCATCGGTTTTGATTAAGAGACAATTCTTCTGTTTTTTTGGGGGGAGGGGGTGTTGGCTGACTGATCTTTTACTAGCTATGTTATTTGCCGTGGGTCTCCTCCCCATTATATGATAATAATTGTGGACATGAATATTTAATGACTGAAAGAAAATGAGAGTGGCTGTGATGGCTTGTGCAGGGCGTCGATTCTTGATGATAAGAATCTATCGTCCTGTGCTGAGAACCATGTAATGACCAAGATGGGCCCTGACTTGCATAGAAACTTTTATTCAATTGGAGGTTCCGGGAACTTCTTGCTGTCTGGCTGCAAGCCAGCTAAGCACAGTATGTTTTAAATAATGTCAAAATTGTATTATGGGACTCTACGACGTTGAAAGGGGACTATAGTATGGACATTTTACTACCGAATTCCGACGTTTTCAACTGAACTTATAAGGAGCTTAAGAAATTTCTTCTATGGTCAGTAAATATATAATCAAGTGATGCACAATTTTTATGGCACTTGGTATTAACCAAGTGACATATAGCAATCGCAAATCCTGTCGGTCTGTCGGTCTTGCCTGTCGGTCTGTCGGTCTTGCCTGTCGGTCTGTCGGTCTTGCCTGTCGGTCTGTCGGTCCCGGCTTTGCTACTTTAGGCACTTCCAGGTAAGCTAGGACGATGAAATTTGGCAGGCGTATCAGGAACCGGACCAGATTAAATTAGAAATAGTCATTTTCCCGATTTGACTATTGGGGGGGGGGGAGTGGGGGGCCGGTTAATTCGAAAAAAATGAAGTATTTAGAAGTACTTAGAGTGGAGGGATCGAATGAAACTAGGTGGGAAAAATAAGCACAAGTCCTAGATACATGATTGACATAACTGGGACGGATCCGCTCTCTTTGGGGTAGTTGGAGGGGGGGGTTAATTATTAAAAATTAGAAAAAATTAGGTATTTTTAACCTACGAACGGGTGATCGGATCTCAATGAAATTTAATATTTAGAAGGATATCGTGTCTCAAAGATGTAATTTTAAATACCGACCGGACCTGGTGACATTGGGGGGAGTTTGGGGGGACCTAAAATCACGGAAAACGCTTAGAGTGGAGGGATCGGGATGAAACTTGGTGGGAAAAATAAGCAGAAGTCTTAGATACGTGATTGACATAATTGGAACGGATCCGCTCTATTGGGGGGGGGGGGGTTAATTCTGAGAAACTAGAAAAATAACGTATTTTTAACTTACGAAGGAGTGATCGGATCTTCATGAAACTTCATATTTAAAAGGACCTCACAACTCAGATCTCTTATTTTAAATCTCAGCGTCATTGGAGGGGGGCATTTGGGCGGGGGGGTGGAAATCTTAGGAAATACTTAAAGCGGAGAGATCAAGATGAAACTGGATGGGAAGAATAAAAACAAGTCTAAGATACCTGAATGACATAACCGAACCGGATCCGCTCTCTTCGGTGGAGTTGGTGGTGGGGTAGTCTGGAAAAATGAGGTATTCTTAACTTACGAACGGGTGACCAAATCTTAATGAAATTTGATATTTAGAAGGATCTTGTACTTTTAAGTCTGTGTTTTAAATTTCAACGAGATCCTGTGACATTGGTGGAAGCTGGAGGGGAAAACCGGAATTCTTGGAAAACGTGAAAATTAGGGTATTTTTATCTTATGAATAGGTGATCGGATCTTAATGAAACTTGATATATAGAAGGATATTATGTTTCAGATGCTCCATTTTCGACTCGAATTGCATCCGGGGACATAGGGGGTTGGAGGAGGGAAACAGAAATCTTGGAAAACGCTTAGAGCGGAGAGATAGGGATGAAACTTGATGGGAAGAATAAACATAAGTTCTAGATACGTGATTGATATAATTGGAACGGATCCGTTCTCTTTGAGGTGCTGGGGGGTGTTAATTTGGAAAATCTAGAAAAATTGAGGTATTTTTAACTTAAGAACGGGTGACCAGATCTTAATGAAATTTGATATTTAGAAGGAGTTCATGTCTCAGAGCTCTTATTTCAAATCCCGACCAGATCTGTTGATATTGGAGGGAGTTAGAGGAGGAAATTGGAAATGTTGGAAAACACTTAGAGTGGAGGAATCGGGATGAAGCTTGGTGGATAGAATAAGCAAATGTCGTAGATACGTGATTGACGTAACCGTACTGGATTCGCTCTCTTTGGGGGAGTTGGGGTGGGGGTGGGTTCAGTGCTTTGGCGAGTTTGGTGCTTCTGGACGTGCTAGGACGATGAAAATTGGTAGGCGTGTCAGGGAGCTGCACAAATTAACTTGATATAGTCGTTTTCCCAGATTCGACCATCTGGAGGGCTAAAGGGAAAGGAAAAATTAGAAAAAATGAGGTATTTACAACTTACGAGTGGGTGATCGGATCTTAACGTATTTCGATATTTAGAAGGACATCGTGACTCAGAGCTCTTATTTTAAATCCCGACCGGCATTAAGCCTCTGATTTTCCTTTTAAATCAGTCTATTGATTCTTAGAATCTTATTAGAGCTCATACCATATGAGCTCTTGGCTCTTAGCTCTTCTTACCTCGTCACATGTGCCCTTAGCTCTTGTTTTTCTTAAAGTAAGAAGGATGGGGTTGTTTGGGGGTTTGGATGTCTTTTGTAGTTGTGAAATTTGAAGTTTAAGGCTCTACAGGCAAACCCTTCCCTAAACTTAGAGTATATAAACCACATTTTCTTCATTTTGAGGGGAAAGGAATGTTAAAACACTCGGAGATCATAACACATCAAAGCCTTTTTTTTAGACTTCCAAGCGTGGCGCTCTTTGAATTTGTATTGTTTTCTTTCTGTAACATAAAGAAAGAAAACGATAAAAAATTGAGTTTTTAAATATCAAACGAAAATACTGAAGAAACACTTTACGCGGATATTTCGAGAGAACAACCGCCTCTCTTCTCCATTTTTGATCGTTTCTTTCTTTATGTTATGGCAAGCCAATGTAGTTTAAGAAATTTTATTTTTCTTTCTTTCTTTTTTTTTCTATTGATGTACGATAAATTATCACTTCAGAGGCCTCTATAATCACATAATTTTTATGACCGGCAATAATTCTTTTTTTTTTAAATGTATCTTCTTACCTTTTTTTTTGAAGCAACAAAAAAGTTGAAGTTTTACATGATAGTAGCTTTGCAAAGAGGATAAACGTTTTCTTTAAGCTATTTATTCTTCTAGTTGAATGACACATCATTATAAGGAATTACTTAAGTAAAGGTTGTTTACAACATTTGAATAGGCAAGGGGAATTCTGCAGTTCAGCCGTCTGTCAAACTCGAAGATAATACTTCAGAATTACACGGACACTGGAATGCACTAGTCCAACTTGAATAACAACCCTGTCGGTGAAGCCAGAGCTTGACAAGTTTGCTTGATAATTAATTCTATTCATGCAAAACAGGTTTTCCGAGCCCATGCCAATCCGATTCTTTTTTTTTTTTTCATCTTATCTGAAAGAATTAAAATCCCATGAAAGATGAGAATTCAATCTGACAAAATGAATGTATCATAATTTGATAAACGATTCATTTGCCAAGCTGTGGAATGTGAGAATTGGTACAGGAGGGAACTATTTTGATTGTGGGTAAACTGTTTGTCTGCTCAGAATCAAATCACATACAGCCTAAAAATAAGTTACCGTCTGTTCTGGCAGCTCGTAGAATTACGGTGGGGGATGATTATGATCTATTCATGGGTGCCGGCAGTTAAGTCCAAGGGGGCATTGACTCCTCACCTGGAAATTAAAAAAAAATTAAAAAATTGTAAAAAATAGGAAAAGCAGAAACATCCCTACTTATTGATTTAAATTTTTGTGGAATAATGTCTCTTTGTCGCATTTACTCCCTATGTGGAATGGGGTTTACTTTACTCCGCTAGTGTATTGTTTACTTTGGTGGGTGTAACCGAATCACAGAGTTTTGGATACTTATGTGTTATACGAGAAACAATTGAGAATTTGGATCGCGAAGATCAGATAGGACAATAACCAGTTAGTTTGCAATACATAGTGATAGAATATAGTGTCTAATCATAGATGTTTGAATCAAGATTTGTGATTGGCCATGGACCGAAGAACATGCAAATATATTTTTCTAGGATAAGGGGTTGTTGCCCAAAACAAAAAAGTGGTCAATGGACACACCATGACTTTGTACTCTTACGAGAAGCAACATCTTAGGAAGTGTAACCTAACCTTCATTAGCATTAACCCAACTTCACTTCTCCGGTATTTCTCGCATAATACATAAGTACCGAGTTTTGTCTTCTGGTAAGCAGAGCAAAATCATTCAGTGTTAAGACTTAAGGGATCTCGCAGAGGAGGCAGAAGAGTCTCTTTTACTGCAAAATGTGTGTTTGTTGTATAAAGTTTATGGGCACTTATTAATTACACGGAACACCCTCAAGAATTTCGCTCTTTAAGATCTGACAAAAACCGGTTTGTCTCTCTGCAATCGGTTACAATTTGCTTAATGTGAGTGAGATAAACTACGATGTAGGTATATTTTAATTGAATAATTAATGTGTTGAGGTGGTTAGGGGTTAGGTATTTAATATAATGGGTGGGTTCTGGGTGGCCTGTTTTCCATAATTTTCTGCTGTAGCTCCCACAATTTTGTTTTTAAAGTATTATTTTTTCATCTCATTTTGATATATTTCATTATGATTAACCTAACTTCTCTTCTTGGGTGTGTTCCTTATAATTAACCGGTAGCAGTTTATGTACAATAATTTACTACTACTACTACTACTACTAATAACTCACTGCAGCACCAAGCCGTCTGAGGCCAACACAGCTACGCACGCTCCTCCTCCAACCTAATCTATTTAAAGCCTCCCTCTTTACACCCTCCCAGGAAGTTCCCATTTCCTTTAAATCTTTATTTATGACATCCTTCCAACCCAGACAAGGACGACCTGCTTTCCGTGTAGCCCCAGACGGTTGGCCAAAAAGGACAATCTTCGGTAATCTGTCATCCTTCATCCGTAGAACGTGGCCTAGCCATCTCAACCTTTCTTTCATTATAGCCCCAGAAAGCGGGATTGAACCACACTTTTCGTACAACCTACTGTTTGAAATACGGTCAGTCAGCCGGGTACCCAGAACAATCCGTAGGCAATTTCTCTGGAAAACATCTAGTAAATTTTCATCTGCTTTTCGGAGTGCCCAGGCTTCAGAGCCATATTTGACCACTGTCATCACTGTAGCTTCCAATATTCTAATCTTGGTTTGTAGGCTTATCTTTCTATTCTTCCAAACTTTTTTTAACTGAAAAAACACCCTGAGCTTTAGCTATTCTACTTTTAACATCTTCACTGCTCCCACCATCTTTACTAATAATACTACCAAGGTAACTGAAGCTCCCAACCTGATCAATCTTTTCGTTACCTAATGTCACCTGTTCATCTTCACTTATTCCTAGCCTTAGTGACTTAGTCTTCTTAACATTAATTTTCAAGCCTATTTTAGCACCCTGAACTCGTAAAACCTCTAAAAATTCATTCATTTTGCTCACACTTTCATCTAATATGCTTAAATCATCAGCATAATCTAAGTCCAGGAGCGTTCTTCCTCCCCATTTGATTCCATGGTCTCCAATTGCCTTTCCTGTGCTCCTTAAGACGAAGTCCATCAAAATCATCCATATAAAGGGGGATAGAACACAACCCTGTTTAACTCCTGATTTAATACAAAACCAGTTGCTAACCTCATTTCCTACCTTAACCGCAGCAGTATTATTCTCGTACATAGCGCAAGTCACTTTAATGTATTTTTCTGGTATACCATATAACGTTAAGACCTTTGTTAACGCTGTTCTATCAACAGGATCGAAAGCTTGCTCATAATCGATAAAACTAAGGACCAAAGGTGTTTGACAACGAAGGGACTTCTCAATTATTAACCTAAGAGTGAAAACATGGTCGACACATCCTCTACCTTTTCTAAAACCGCATTGTTCTTCCCTTAAAACTTTGTCTACAGCCTGTCTCAGTCTAAAAAGTATCATATTACTCAGTAATTTGCTACCTACAGAGACCAGACTAATGCCTCGATAATTACGACACTCACTCTTGTCACCTTTCTTATACAGTGGTTTAATTAAGGTTTTCCTAAAATCATTGGGTACTTCCCCTTTTTCAAAAATCATGTTCATAATCTTCAGTAGCTTATTCCTAACCTCAGAGCCACCATATTTAAGGAACTCATTAATCATACTATCAGCACCTGGGGACTTATTATTTTTTAATCCTTCTAGTACTGTCGCTAATTCTTCCTCACTAAACAAATCTTCCTTCACATCCAAGGTATCACAAACATTTTCATTTTCATCTATATCTTTTCCTGCAGCTGTATCTCGGTTTAGCACATTCTCAAAATGTTCCACCCATCTTTCTTTAACTTTTTCCTTATCACTAATTGTGGCCCCATTTCTATCTTTAACTGGGACTAGTCCGGATTGGCTACTCCCTTTCAATTTATTAACATGCCAGTATAATATTTTACTATTATGCCGTCTAGCCGCATCTTCCAGGTCCTCAGCAATTTTATCCATCGCCTCCATTTCACATCTCCTTAGTTCATATTTTAATGCTTTCTCCACTTTCTTTGCATTCCTTTTGTTTTCATACGACCTATCGCTCAGATAATTCTTATACAAACCCCTTCTACTCTCTATTAAACCTAAAGCTTTTTCACTAATATTCCTAGTTGCTGTCTTAGCACTCTTCCCTAGGACACCATCAGCAACTTCACAAATTGTTTTTCTGAAATTATTCCATCCATCTTCCACATTGTCAAATTTTAAACCCTCATGTTTAGTACTCAACTGTTCCTGGAATTTTTTTCTCAAATTTTCATCCTGAAGTCTACCAACATCATAACTTTCCGGGAGGGAGTTACCCTTCCGAAATTTCAGCTTTAAATTAACCTTAGACACTACTAGATGGTGATCTTTACTTTTAACATCAATAACGGCACTCCTATACACCCTAGTATCTTGTATTGTTCCTGCTAGTCTTCTGTTTACAATAACATAATCAATAAGGTTTGCTGTCTTACCATCACGTGAATACCATGTCAACTTATGGGCCATTTTGTGACCAAACACCGTATTGGTTATAACTAGGTTGTTATGCCTACAAAATTGCAAAAGCCTATAACCATTACTGTTTTCTTTTCCTACACCAAATTTACCTAGGCTAGCATACCATCTATCCCTATTTCTACCCACCTGGGCATTAAAATCTCCTAGCAAAAACACCATATTTCTACCTGGTACCCTGTCTATTTGCTCCTGTAACTGTAAGTAAAATTCATCTGAGTCACTAGTATCTCCATCAGTTGGTTCAATAGGGGCATATACTACTATAACTGATACCCTAAACTTTTTAGTCATAAAATGAGCAATTAGTATTCTATTATTAATACCTTCCCAGCCTAAACAAGACTTAGCAGCTTCCTTATTCATCATGAGCCCTACTCCCTGTCTATGTACCCCATCCTTCCTGCCTGAGTAAACAAATGTATGTCACCTAATTTCATGCTTCCTACCCCTGGGATATGAGTTTCTGAAACTCCTAATAAATCCGGTTCAAACCGTCTGAATTCGTCAGTTAAAATGTCGATGCGATAGTCATTTTTTAACGTCGTAACATTCCAAGTTCCAATTTTCATGTTCTTTAAATCTTCGAACTTATTTTGGCCTCAAGAAAAGCAGTGATCCCGGATACCAGTACAGGATGGGGACCAACATATCTTCTCAAGTCTACACCGAAGCGCTTAAGCCGGCTTAGAACCGGACAGCAAGAAGTCCCTGGGACCTCCAGTAAGTTGGAGGCTTTGTGCAATCCTGGGCCCATCTTGGTCACAACATGGTTTTCAGCACTTGGCGATGCTCTTCTATCAACAAGAGTCAAAATCCTGCACAGACAGTCCCAAGCCTATTACCTCCGACTCATTATATATTCATGCCTACAAATATTATGCTACTACGGCGATGCTCTTCTATCAACAAGAGTCGAAATCCTGCACAGACAGTCCCAAGCCTATTACCTCCGACTCATTATATATTCATGCCTACAAATATTATGCTACTACGGGGAGGCAGCCCATAGTAGATAAATTAGCTAGGAAGAGGTTTTTCAGCCCGAAAACGCCCATCAAAACAAACCAGGCCCAGAAAATTATCCAATAATCAGAATCCCGTACGAGTGCTGTGTTGTTTACTAGGCTATAATTTCCTCGAGGGGCGCCACTCCTCAAGTGGGAAAAATTGACCGCAAGTTTCCCAGTCTTGCAGGTACCCCGAAAGGGTCGAGGCAGCCCTTTACAGAGGCTGTTGTCCATAAATCTGGATCTTACGCCCTGCCGCAGTTGTCCTCCTATAGAGGATCCTCCCACGATGGTGTTCTGCTTCACCATGCAATTTAACCCATTACTGGGAGAAGGTTTATAACTCATCTGACGTGTGAACACGGCAGTTGGCCCTGCTGAGTCGTCTAGGAAATCGAAACCGGGATATTGAGAGGAACTAGTCAAATGTACAGTCCTGTAGTCTAACACAGAACCAGTGATACGACCTTGGTTACCAAAGTAAATAACTCTGACAGTCTTTAACCCTCTCCCCTCCAAAAAAGTTTCTGTTTAATCCCACAGCCGTAACACAAACAAGGTGAACTTGCCAAAACTATGAATAGAATTCGCTACCATTTTAATTAAACCGGCTGATTCTTAAGTGAGAAATAATCGCCTAACTTCAGACATCGTGAAACTTTTATAAATCGTCACACGATTGTCTTCAGAGCTGAATATTAGTGATTGGCTTTGAGTTACCCACATAGGTAATTGTATAGACAGATTTTACAAACCATTGAAATCATCTTTTAAGTATGAGGTGCTGAAATCGATCGTGAAAGTAGACGGCTTCACTTACCTGGGTAGTGTTATTTGTAAAGATGTGGATTCAGTAAATAGGTAAAAAGTAGAATAACGAAGAGCCGGGTAATTTTTTCACTGTTGAAAGGGTATCAAAAGACAGGAAGATAAGTCTGCGAGCTAAGATCAGAATATGGAAAGCCAGAGTAACGATAGTGGTCAAATGTTGCTTTGGAGCTTCGAAAGGTTTAGGTATTTAATAAATGTTTTCCAGAGGAATTGTGTAAGAATAGTCTACAGCTTGACTGACCACACATCGACGAGAAGTGTGCGTAGCTGTGTTGGCCTTAGGTGGCTTGGTGCGCAGTGAGCTGTTAGCAACAGTAGTAGTAGCTTGCTTACAGGTCTGAAGTTAGATTTTAGATGGAAAATGGTAGTATATGTTTGGTCCAAACCTGGACAAGGTCTAGCAAGTTATCTAGTCAAACCATTAGCAAATAAACACAAAATGCAGCAGTATGTAATATCGCTGGGCCAAATTGTTGTTGGTGGTATATAGTTCTTGTTGATTTGATGGTACTCACGTGTTATAGCGACCACGCTTTTTTCTTCATTTGTAACGAAACCGGTTTTCTGTGTCCACTCGGAGTTAATCAGCTCTAGGGATAGTATGAAGTACAGCTTGACTGACCACATATCGAAGAGAAGCGTGCGTTGTTGTGCTGGCCTTAGGTGACTTGATGTTGCTGTGAGTTGTTAGTAACAGTAGCAGTAGCTTGCGTATGGGTCTGAAGTTAGAATTTAGATTGAAAATGGTAGTATAACTTTGGTCCAAACCTGGACAAACTGTAGCGGGTTAACTGGAGTTTCTTCAAACCATAAGCAGATGAACATAAAATGCAGCAATATGTGATATCTCTGGGCCAAATCGTTGTTGCTGGTTTACAGCTCTTGTTGATCTGACGGTACCACGTGTTATAGCGACCACACTTTGTTTTTGATCTGCAATAAAACTGATTTTCTGTTTCCAATCGGAGACAATCATCTTAGCCTGAGCGAGATAAATGGTATCTATGCAGGTATATTTTAATTAAATATTTAATATATAGAGTTGGCTAGGTTAGGTATTTAATATAATGCATTCTGGGTGGCCTGTTTTCCATAATTTTGTGTTGTAATTTCTGTAGTTTTGTTACCAAAGTATTATATATTCATCATATTTTGGTATATTTCATTATGGTTAACATAACTCCGCTTCTTTAGCGTGGTCGCTATAACATGTAAGCACCGGTTTGACAATCACTTTTATGCACATAGCATAAAAACCACCCTCGTATTGTTGGACTTTTTTTTTTTTAACTCGCACCATGTCTGTTCTTTCGTTGCATTGCTCGTGAACAAAAGACGCTTCTTTATTTTGATATTTTCCCATAGTGTATGATAAAAAAGATAACGGAGTACTCCTGAAAGGCGGTCCCAGAATACGTTTCTTCGTCTTAAAATCAACCTTATTATCATCCACATTATTGTTATTATATTAAATTCCACTTCCCCTCCTCTCAGTGGAACTAACTTCTTTACATTCCAAAAGTAATAACCACATGCGTTTGGAGAGCGGCCCTAACCTAACCAACACCCCTCCCCCTAATTTGCAAATATGTAACCCAAATTATACAAGTCAAATGCATTCTATCACCCATCACTTGTGTTTGTAGCTATGAAACTGGTTTTCTGAGATCTAACCTAAACTAAATTCTTGAGTGTGTTTCGTTTAATTAACAAGTACCAATAATTCTCTTAATTTGCCCAAATACTCTGTTGGTTTTTTTTTACTCTGAAGATTTTACAAACTTTTTTTTCTAAATACTGTAATCACTGACTTGTCTGTCAATAGCTAAAGCTCATAGTTTTCCCACTAGCTACTCTGAAGCCGGGCTTTTAAGTTTTTGAATGTTTTTCCTTACTGTCTATAGTTTACAGGGTAATAATGCTATCTTCAAACACTAATAAATACAGATTATTGTAAGCAGCTTCGCGCTTGGTGCCTTTTTCTTCTTCAAATTTTCCTCTATGTCGGTTATCCCGGGTTGAACTTCTATTCTGGCATGCTCAATCATTAATTTGCATAATCTGAAATAGTTTTGCTTTTTCACGTGACAAAAATAATCGATATATTCAAAAGAAGAAGATGAGCACCCAAACATCTATGTCCACCCAGTGTTGTAATTAGAAAATCTCAGTAGCAGAGTTAGTTTATGTTTCTTATAAAAATTCGAGTGGTGATCTTCGAAATTTTCGAATTTGTCTCAAGCATCACCACCTGGTAATAGTTGGTATCTCATCACACCCGTGACTGATCCAACAATAGCCTAGTCATGCGAAAAATTTCCAGTCCTTCTATTCAAACTACTGCCTATTCATCTTTCGTTGCAAGTCCCTAATTCAGCATTACTGTGCAGATTTTGAGAGAGAGAAAAAAAATCAATCAATACTTGAATTAATATGATTTATAGACATTTGAATCATGAGCGGGATATATTTCAAGAGAAGAGAATGAGTTCTACCACCACCTTGATTATAACCAGTTAACTTAGGCACGATACTGTTCTTGTTCACAGAGGTCCTAAATATAGTGCTACTGTCACTACAATTTAACCACCCTACTATTTGCTGCTACTATATAATCATATCAATGCTACTGCTACAAAATTTCCTTTAACTTATTTAGAAAAGCGGATCTTAAAATGCAAATTTCTATTTTGTGGCGTTGTTTAATATATTGTACACAAATAAAGATTGGGACCTGAAACAGGCTGAAAAAAGATACATCTTAGATTTGATTCAGGTTGGAGAAGAAGGGGTTAATTTTTGAAGATCTTGTCACCTAGACATCTACCAGAATATTTGTATAGGATCTCAGTCAAACATAGTAAGAATCAAGACAAATCTTTGCCATTCATGATTTTTTGGTGTTAGGACGCAATCCAACTTGCTTTTGAGATGTTAGGAGGTGGTTCTAAACTCATTGTTATCAGAGAATCTGACAGCAGGGTTTGTTGGATCCTCGCCAAATTTGATGGGATATCTAGCCGGCTTCTACTTTTGGGGGAGAGGGAAGGAGGAAGATCCTCGATTTCTTCGCATCAGAATTGTACCAAAAGAGGCTATTAGGACTTGACGAAACATGGCGGAAGGGGCCTTTTGCCTCCTTTTTCAACCCTTACCATTTTGACATTTAACAAAACGTATTGTATGATGTCAAATAAACTTGGTAAGAAGTAAAAGCAAAGTATTCTGATTTGTTTTTATTTTTTGGGCACTTACCCCATGTTGACACAATGGTTGAAGAAGTCTCTAAACTCTTATCGTGAAATCTTCCAGTATGAATTATCGGATATCAGTAAAACTCTTTGATGAGAAGTTTCAATACGCAAGATATACAATGTAAGAGGGAACTTGGTGTCTGTATACAATCTATCCTTGTGTCATCTACCAGAAAGGGTAGTTGGATCTTTGCCAAACTTCGTGGGAAATAAGGGCTACTGTATTATGCCTTTGAAGATAAGGACTAGCTCAAATATTTGAGGAGGAGGTGAGGGCAAAGTTCTTTTGACCAGGATGTCTAACAGAAGGAGTCGTCATATATCAACCAAACTTATTCGGAAATCACGTAACTATCCTTCTTGTGCCTTCGGGTACATACCCATTCTGACCTCTGTGGGGGGAAAGATCTTGTTATCTCAGTATTTTCCAGAATGGGTTATCGTATATCATCAAGCATAATGGGTAGTAAGAGTAGATGTTCTAGTTGAGTCTTTGGGGCTCATGCCCTATTAGATCTCTTTTGGGAGAGTGGGTACGGTACGTAAATTCGTGTCACCAAGATTTGTCATCAAACGCGATGCTGGATCCCAATGAAACTTGGTGATAATCAACAGCAAGCTTCCTAGTTATGCCATTTGCTAATTCTTTGTCTATCCAAGCAATGTAGGGGATGGTAAGGGATCCTTAAGTTTTTTCAGTACAATATCTAACGTAACATGTTGTTGGGTGTCAATCGAACATACTAGGAAGTTAGAGCGTGTGTCCTACTTCCATGCTGTCAGAAACCAATAAACTGCAATATCTGTGATAAACGTTGGCCAAAATTCCTGTAACCTGGACATCTACCAGAAATTGTACCTAAATATTAACCATTTATCCTAAATTTTTGTCATAAGTGTATCTGCAAAAAGAGGACGTAGGGTCCCAAGCAAACTCGGTGAGAAGTAAGAGCTAGGCTTATAGATGTACGGATCTAATGTGGGTATCTCAGACGACCGTTGTTGAGAGAGGGAAAGGGTGCTCAAAATTTCTTTTCATCGCCCAAATCGCTATGCAGACTAACGGAATCGAGCCAAACTTTTTCGACAGTTACTGTCGTGAATTTGGGCGCTCATCCTCGACTCGATCCTTATGAGAGACACACCACATTTTTTTTCATGCACTAATTCTGGTTTTTCCTGAATTTGGCAGAAATTAGCAGCCAGGGTTTTAATAGTATCTTTAGGGTCTTTGAATCTGACTTGATAGCTCATAAAACATTTGCTCCTCAAAGATAGTGCCATGAGACGTCGGTCTTACATTATTTACTGTTAAAATTTGTCCTCGCAATCGTAAACCAATTGCTTCAAGGAATGATCCGTGACCGTAAGTTGTACTTCAGGAACATCGCATCGTTAATCAATGCCGAAGATTTATTATTGGTGCTGAGATCTGTAAAAAGCTGTCTTCATTGCTTATCGTTCCTTTGTGCATTTAGAACTTATCTCTGGGGCTCTATAATACCGTTGAAAACATGAAAGGCAATGTCGAAGTTTTTATACGACAGATATAGTCGCAAATGTTGCTCAGCAACAGCAATTCTTGAGTCACAGCTGCTGCAACGCTTTCCTGGTCCTTAGCACAGAAGGTATGGTTTAATAATGTCGTCCCGGTCTAATTTTGTGCGTCTCTCTTGAGTGCCAACCTAACCTGAAGTCTGCCTTTGAGACCCAATTATATTAACGTAATTCAAATACCGAGATTGGGTCCTTAAAAAAAAAAAAATAACCTAGAGTTGCCTAACGAAAATATTTCACAAACTTTTTTCTTACACGACTTCAATACATATGAATTAACGCTGCACCCAAGACGAGGGAGGAGGCCGCAACTTAGATCTGCTGCTCTGAGTGAGTGTGGTCAGGTTTAGTTTTGTCAGAAACCAGCTCATATCATAATTTTCTTAAGAATATTATCATTTGCCAATCTTGACTAAGTTCAAATCAATCGGGCCATGAGTCTGGCTAGACTAGCTTTAGACGTTAGCTAAAACTGTAGTTGTGACTTGAACTTGATCTAACTGATTCAAAAAGCTACAAGACGCAAAATACTGTGATACGTGAACACAACTGAAATAATAGGCAGCTGAGTCCATTTTGGGATATTGGAGTCATTGGAGTTACTTGGGACATAGGCCGTGTGCAAGGGGGAGCCTTAAGGCCCATGCCCTAACCCCTTAAATATAGAGATTTTTACAATTTGCCCTTTAATTTGTTATATTTCCAATATTATTTGTATATTCGGCACTTAAAGGAAAAAAAAAATTAACATAAACTTTTTGGAGCCTTCAATAATCGTAGATTGATAAGACATATTCTTTATTTCTAGATGGATGTTTTGCAGTGGCTCTTCGAGTCATGTTCATTGGATGTGAATATTAAGGATCGACACGGAAACACGCCGCTTCATGTTGCGGCAAGGAAGGGGTTCATAGCCTCTGTTGCTTTGCTGCTTCAGCGGGGGGCAAACATTTCAATTAAAGTAAGTTGTTATTTCGTATTTATTGAGAATCCAGTTGTATTTGCTGAATCTTATTTTTCAATGTGGGTTACGTGCTGATTACTAAGTGTGAAATCTCGCAAGTTTTGATGCTTACATCATAGTTTAACTGTCTTTTATAGTAGCAATTAAGTAGAGAGATAAATCGTCTTTTTAAAACGCTAGCCGTTGGATAACTACGTCGTCTAGAAATGATTTCATTTTAAAAATCATTAAGCCGGTTATGGAGATGTGTTATTGCGGAAAAGCTATGTGAAAAAAAAACGACTTTTGCGTAAGGATTATAATATTGTCTTTAATGAATTATACTCATATTGGGGACGTAGAAAGAATTGATTAGTAATCAAGAAAATAGATTCATACAATATTTCAGTAACAGTTTTAACATAATCGTTTCAAAGTTGTTTCCACACATAAAGTAAACAAATGCCTTTGAAAGTACTAAACTTTCAAGCAAATGATCATGAACAAAAATAACAAATAGATCAGAATAATATAAGAGATGCTGGAGCAGGGATGTACATTTAAGAAGGGAATTGTAATAATAAATAGATTTAAGTTGCATAGGCAACGTGAAGTGCTGCAGAAGCCCTTTGTCAGCTTCGCCAACAAAAGTGTTGCAGGAGCAAATTTTTTGTCTGGAATCCTAGGGAAGGATTTTAAAATATTATATTAACTTTGCAGTCCTTTGAGCCTTATCCTTCTAATCTTTGGCACCGTTACGGGTTGGAAAATAAATTATCATCTTATACACCCTAATTAGTACTACGTATCTATCCCTAACATTTCAGTATCATATTGATGCAGATACTCTTTACTATCAAACAGTTCGTGGTAACGAACTGTAGTAAGGAGCGACCCGTCTCAATAGTAACCAAAACTCTAAAAAATTGAAGTTTGATATCAATAGCTACATCAAAAGAATCGCATTTTAATGCTGATTTTAAATATATAAGTTTCATCAAGTTTAGTCTTACCCATCAAAAGTTACGAGCCTGAGAAAATTTGCCTTATTTAGGAAAATAGGCGGAAACATCCCCTAAAAGTCGTAGGATCTTTACGAAAATGGCACCATCACATTCAGCGTATCAGAGAACCCTACTGTAGAAGTTTCAAGCTCCTATCTACAAAAATGTGGGATTTTGTATTTTTTGCCAGAAGACAAATCACGGGTGCGTGTTTATTTGTTTTTTTTGTTTTTTTCCAGGGGTCATCGTATCGACCAAGTGGTCCTAGAATTTCACAAGAGGGCTCATTCTAACGGAAATGAAAAGTTCTAGTGCCCTTTTTAAGTGACCAAAAAAATTGGAGGGCATCTAGGCCCCCTCCAACGCTCATTTTTTCCCAAAGTCAACGGATTAAAATTTTGAGATAGCCATTTTGTTCAGAATAGTGGAAAACCATAATAACTACGTCTTTGGGGACGTCTATGACTTACTCCCCCACAATCCCTGGGGGAGGGGCTGCAAGTTACAAACTTTGACCAGTGTTTACATATAGTAATGGTTATTGGGAAGTGTACAGACGTTTTCAGGGGGATTTTATTTTGTTTGGGGGTGGGGCTGAGGAGAAGGGGCTATGTTGGAGGATCTTTCCTTGGAGGAATCTGTCATGGGGGAAGAAAAATTCAATGAAAAGGGCGCAGGATTCTCTAGCATTACTATAAAAAAACAATGAAAAATAAACATGAAAACGGTTTTTCAAATGAAAGGAAGAAGTAGCATTGAAACTTAAAACGAACAGAGATTATTCCGCAAATGAGGGGTTCTAAAAATACTTTAGCATAAAGAGCGAGGTATTTAGGAGGAGATAAATACCTTGCTCTTTATGCTAAAGTATTTTTAGTAATTTCGACTATTTATTCTACGGCCTTTCTGATTCAGGGGTCGTTCTTAAAGAATAGGGACAAAACTTACGATTTAGTGTAAAGAGCGAGGTATTAACGAGGGAACAAACCCCTTCGTATACATAATAAAAATATAAGGTTATGAAAGTTTGTTACGTAAGTTAATTCTTAAGCTATGTATATTTTTTACTAATAAAAACGTTCGTTAAAAATTAAAAGTTCTAGTTGCCTTTTTAAGTAACAAAAAAATTGGAGGGCAACTAGGCCTCCTTCTTCACCCCTTATTTCTCAAAATCGTCTGATCAAAACTAAGAGAAAGCCATTTAGCCAAAAAAACAATTAATATACAAATTTCATTTTAATAATTTATGTGCGGAGAGCCAAAACCAAACATGCATTAATTCAAAAACGTTCAGAAATTAAATAAAAAAAAAACTGATTTTTTTAGCTGAAAGTAAGGAGCAACATTAAAACTTAAAACGAACAGAAATTACTCCGTATATGAAATGGGTTGTCCCCTCCGCAATCCCTCGCTCTTTACGCTAAAGTTTGACTCTTTGCCACAATTCTACTTTTTAAAACAATTAAAAGCTTTTAACGTTGTCAGTAAAAGTACATAACCCCTCATATATGAAGACGACTGTCGTCTAACAACCAATTCTTAATTATAACTCCCTCATTTAAATACATTCGAAAAACACACTGTCTTTACATGACTTATGACAAACAAGAAAAAAATATTAAATATACTTTGTAAAGAAAAACTTACTTTTCTTCTTTTTTCATCCCTTTCCTTCTTCTTCTTTTTTTTTTTTTTTTTTGCACTGAAGATGGCTTGGTGGAGGTCCTTGCCAAAATATCTGATTTTGTCCTTTTCGCATCTTTTCTGTCTACTTGCTGATATTACCCTTGTTTTCTCGGCTATTTAGTTGTGTTATTTATATATTTTACATTTTTCTTTGTTTGTCATAACTCCCTCACCTACCTCTAAATTTTGTTTTCCTAACTCTTTTGATCAAATATCAGGTGAACTAATTTGCTGAAGTTTCTAACCCCTTAACCAAGAAGATGACAGTGTTCAAACGCTCCAACAACGTATTTTTACCAGTACCTTAAAAGTAAAAATAGGTTCTCAAAAGTACTATAGTAGAAAAAAAATGACTCCAGTTATTGTACTAAATCTTCCTATTGCAATGATGTAACAATGGTCAAGAGTTGTTGAACTCTTGACGATTTTTATAGTAGTAACTTGAGCTACTATTTATAAAAAACATAGCTAAAAGTAATAGTTGCAATAGTAACACAAAAATTTTCGTTTAAAGGACTGTCTAGGGAGCTAAAAATTAAAAGTCCCTGTGTGCACTCTTGCTTTATACTAAAGAAACCTATTATAAGTTCAATTCGTTTAATTATAAAGTCACATAACATCAATCCAAGTGCCTTCCCAAACAAAGACATGAAAGCCCTTGATACTGGGCCACCAAATATATAACAAACGCTTAACAAACGAACAAAACAAGCAAAAAAAAAGAAATAAAACAACCAAATTATGACTAATCTCTAATCGTGAAATTAAAAAAAAAAAAAAACAAAAAAAATAAATAATAACAATAATCAAAGGAACAAAAAAAAGACTATCGAAAATATATACAATAGAGCCAGGTGTAGTTTTTGTTATATTGGATATGTACACATAATTTTTATTAATTTTGGACATGCAATACTATATCGGGCAGATACGTCGAGGACCAATCAGCATGTCCCTCGATGCTTCTTTAGCTTTCCATTTGTTCCATAAACTGATGTAACTTTCATGAAATTAGCTTCTTGTTTAGCGTTGAGAACTTCGAAGACCACACTGCCTTTCAATAACGAAAGTATAATAGTTCAAAATAGGGATGAAACCTTTTAATCGACAGTGAACAGATATAAATTTTTTTAACTGGATATTTCGAACACATATACACTGTTCATCATCAGCAGTAAAAGTGATGATGAACACTGTATATCTGTTCGAAATATCCAGTTAAAAATTTTTATATCTGTTCACTGTCGATTAAAAGGTTTCATCCCTATTTTGAACTGTTATACTTTTGTTTAGCGTTTTGACTTGCTCACTGTTTCCTCCTGCCAAAAAGACTCCTGTGCTCGTATCTGTAAAATATACTTCATATCTTTTTGCATGTTTTAGTATACAATGCTTTACTATGTATATTTGGTACATTGTTTTTCTTGAGTTTATATTAATCTTGTTCTATTTGTTGCAGAATTTTTTCGGACTAAGGGCGCTTGATGTTGCAGCAAGGCTGAATCATAAAGGTGTAGTCCATATGCTTCGTCTCCATGAAGCTGCTTTGGGATTGTCTTCTGATCTCTATGAATCAACGGTTGAACTAGAAGACATTAGGAATGATCACTCGGCCTTAAAGAGCTATTTCAGGTAGGAAACCAATTAAAGAAGATAAAAGTCTAACACATGAACATACTGAAGTGATAGCAACTTGACTAATACTCTTTTCTTTTTTAATGCACACCTGCCTCCTGTATGGTCTTCTGATTCTTTTTGTTTCTTTTTTTTTCTTTACAGAATATCCACCAGAGCTAATGTTACAGTTACTACTAATCATCTTTTTCATAAGAAACGTTTCTTTAAGTTGAAAAGGAGCGTGTACAGGATCAAAAGACTAACTGAACAGCCCTGGAAATCTTTCAAAGA
This sequence comes from Artemia franciscana, assembly GCF_032884065.1. Classification (NCBI taxonomy): domain Eukaryota; kingdom Metazoa; phylum Arthropoda; class Branchiopoda; order Anostraca; family Artemiidae; genus Artemia; species Artemia franciscana. The sequence goes on from NC_088871.1 coordinate 32,170,259, forward strand.
GAAATGATGACATGAACTAAGAAAACAGGTCCAATACCTGCGGAATTCATAGGAGAAAAAATTTCCGACGACATTTCACTTTAATAATCAGGATAACTCAGTGCATCAGACTGGGAGAAATAGAAATCAAAGCAACGAGAAATTAAAAGGAAATTAGGGCTTCAAAGGGAATTAAAATAGATGAAAAAGATGAAAACCAAAAATTAAAACGGGAAATTAAAGTCAAGGTAAAAATTACAAAGAAAACAAAACAATTACGTAATAGATTTGCTATTGTATAATCAGAAATTAGCCCAATTATAGGAAAAACAAATATAGGAAAAATATAGGAAAATGGACAAAGTGTTTTTTACTTGTTGGCTTCAAAAGTTAACTGAAAATCAAATGTTGAGAAATAATCCTGTTATTCGGTTATACAACAGCTTTTGGCTTATCTGTTCTTCCTTGATCCAAAAGAGATTTTTGTGATGCTAAGGTAACTGCTTTAACGATTGTTTTTTTTTTTTAATATCATAAATTGGCTCAAAATGGAGATAGCGTTGGAAATAGCTGTTTGCTCATTAAGCTGAACAAAAAATATGGTTGGGATGGTCAGCCAATGCAGATGTACGTTATGGGATTGAACCCATAAGTCTGTTTCATAAATTGGTACAAGATAATATAGAAAAACTTTTGTAGTATATGAGCAGGTGAACAGCCCCCAAACAGCCCAATGCATTTAGCCCTCAACAACCCAATGCAAACAACACACAGCCCAACTATTATGATATGGAGAAACTTTTGGGATATGGGAGCAGGTAAACAGCCGTCAGATAACCCGATGCATTCAGCCCTCAACAGCCTAATGCAAACAGCCCAACTGTTATAACTTGGACAAAATTTTGTAGTATATGATCAGGTAGAAAAAAACCATGCATAATAGTTTCGCAATATTTTTAGTTTTTGTGATTAGGGAATCAATATTAAAAATAGGGTTTCTTCTATGCACTTAAACTGTTAAAATGAATATGCATATGTCCTAAACAGCTACCCACATCCCACTAGATGTGAAATTCAATTTTCTCTGTTCTTTCTAATCTCTCTAATTTGTGAAGCAATTTTCCTATTTTGTTCACTAGTGAAAACTTTTCTTCCTATTGTTCATCTCAGTCAATTTTTAAATGTTCAGCTAACACTAAATCGGATATTTCGAGACATTTATTTATCTAAGAACATTATCAATGGAATTTCTGTGTTCTATTAGCCCCTCCTGGAATTACCGATGATTCCACCCAATGTAAAATTTGCCGAAGAGGTGTGGGATAACACCCTTCTCTAAGTATTAATGGTTTCCATTTTTCCCAGAATTCAGAAGAGTTGATAAAGCTTTAAAGATTTGAAGTGTTTTGACAAAGACCTTCTCAGTTTGGCTCTCAGAACTGATGTATCGGGTAAAGGGCATCATATTTTTTTCTGTTTGAATTCTATTTCATGAGGTTCGGCATTTCCCTTGTCTTTACTTTATCTCTTATGTCATTGAACAACTCGATAAGGTAACCATTCTGAAACAACACGGTAGGTCTTTTAAGTAAACAAGTTTCATCAACGTAATCTTGGGTACAGATCCTAAGAAGCCTATTTTATTTATGGTAACAGTATTCATATTTGAATCTCATATTCCCTACCATATCTATATGTTTTAATATAATTTTGAAAAAAAGTAACGCGGCTACTGGACATTCCCAGGTGATTCAGTTAAGGACAACATTCAAAAGAACACGGGAGCCCAGGCCTCGGCATGCGGCAAGTTCGTATACATTTAATTATCTAATTACGCTTAGCGTAATTATTGCGTTATTCTTTATTTTTAAGTCATGAGGTGTCAAATCAGAAATTTCAATTATATTAAGAAATCCTGGCGTGAATTCAATTCCGCCTTCTTGTTAGTGCATCAAAGAACCATCCAATTTCTAGGATTTGTTTTCTCCTGGGATTCGTAGTAACTCTTACTGTTCCTTTGCTTCTAGCCTCAGATTTCGTTTACGACTCGATATGATCATCCCTGTTACTTCTAATCGCAGATTTCTTTGTCCATTATTTTTATTTGAGATTCGTTGCTTGTTGTTTCATGTCTTGTAAATCTCAGTGTGCCAATATATATATATATATATATATATATATATATATATATATATATATATATATATATATATATATATATATATATATATATATATATATATATATATATATATATATATGCATATACATATACATTCTGATTTTTAGTTTTCTTTAAGATTTGACTAGATTTACTCAATTTGTATTGTGAATTTTGCTTTATTTTTGTTAGTATATTTGTATATATAGTAAACAAGTTCCTAATCAGTGTATTCTTAAGAAAAAAGCTTGAGAGTTCTACACGTGTTAACGATGATCATATGTAAATATCTTATTCCTTACCGTATTTGTATGCACAATATAACTTTTAAATATGGATCCATTGTTAAAGTAAGTAACTCGGTTACGCAACATCCTCTGGTAATACAAGTAGAAATAACAGACAAATGAGTAGAAGTCAAATTAATAAGTCGCACTTATATTTTTGTTACTTTCGTTTGAATTTCATTATGTTCCGGATTTAACAATTTGTGGATTTAGTTTTGCTTTATTTTGGTGCTTTTTGAATTAGACCGGTATGTTTATTTTGTTTTATTTATATTTTTATCCTGATTTTAATTCTTGGTTTTCATCTTCTTGTTTATATATCTCCTAATGGTCTTAATATTCTGACTGAGCTAGGATAACATATGTTGGATAAAATTCAGGTGTGGTCACAAAAACATAAACTGCAATTTGCTCAAAGAGTGAAGTGGTAGTATTTACAAATAAAAGAAAGTGTAAAGTTCTTCTTCTTCTAAAATTATATGCTCTCCTGATATCACTAAAAAAGGATAAAATAACTGAGAATCATTTTCAACCATCGTTTGAGGTGGAAAGCTCATTGTATTGAGAAAGTGCGGAAATGCTGGGACTTGTGTCGACAAGGTTATGTATTTATACGAGGCTCTAATTCGAACAATTCTTGCAAATAACGTAGTGGTCTGCATTAATTCAACCCAAGGTGTGAGCCATGTGAAGCTTTAATAAAGGCAAAAAGGTGACAAAGGCTAGCCTGTCTTATGATCACTTCAGTGAATCACGGAGCTGCCAAGGTATCCCGGGATCTAAGTATAATATAGGACTTCAGAAGCAATAAAAAGTGTTATTAGGCTGCAGATGGCTGATCGTTGGACTTTAAGACGGCAGATACAAAACGAAAAAATCGAAAGCTGGGTGTAAACATGCGACTCATTGCTGGAGTAGCAATGCTGGAAGTGAGTAGAGCTCCAGACGCCCATAGGTAATATTGTCCAATTGGTAAAACTTGTAAGGCAATTCCAGATTGTCATAAAGAATGGAAATGAAGTGAAGGAGGAAGAAATGACAAAGCAGGCAACCATCTGGTACACAGATGATTCACGAACCCGTGGAAAATTGGGGACTAGAATAAGTGATATACCCCTGGTTTGAATAAGGTATCTTCTGGAAATCTTCTTGGAAGATTCAGTCTTCTGGAAAGTAGCTTTCACAGGGCGGAGCGACTTGGCTTAGAAAGATGAGATCCGAAGAAACCAAGGAGGCCATTCTGAAGCTTAACCCCATGCTGACTAAACATCTTTTACGATTTGATAGTTCCAAAATACGGATACTGAAGCCGTAACAGGTATCAAGAATTTTTGGAATCATCTCAGTCGAATATTGAGAGCTGATTCTTCAGTTACCAAAAAGAAATGGCAGGATCTTGAACTGGGAGGGGGGGCTGATTGCTCTACAGACTTTGGAAAATATTGAAAAAGGCTTCCCCCACATTGTCAAAATTGAAAAAGGCTCCCCCTACATTGTCATGATCTGGTGCCCCCATAAGATGGCTGTGGACCTAAGAAGGCATTTAGTAAAAGAATGTCGACTGAGATTAGATACCAGTTGGAGATATGTCGTAACTGGATGTTTAACTGAGGCATAGATAGGAAGGGTGATGTCTGATAGCTGACAAAGTAAATGATTAGAATGAAAAAAGTACTAGTTCCCCCTCCCCACCACTAATCTGCTTCAGTTTCTGTTTTTTTTTCTTTCTTTGCGCCTAAGATGTCTTGCTGATTATACGGACGAAATATTCTAGCTACATTTCTTTCTGTGAACCTTACTGGCGCCACGTCTCTTTCCTTGGTCCTTGTTATTTTTCGTTAAAACTTTGAAAATGCACGTCTCCTTCTTTCATTTGTCACTTTCACTTTTGCAGCACTTTAAAAATTTGTTTCCACCCTATGTTGTGCTCCGTAACGTTTATTAAATGCTTTTTAAGGAGGGAAATTAAATTCCCCACTCGAAAAATTTCAAGCAGAAAATGGATTTTTTTTTAAACGGGTCAAGTTTTATTCATATGGATTTGCTGTTTCCTTTCATGACATAGAATTTATTCATTTCAGTTACCTTGGTGGTGCTAATTACATAAACTAAAATAAAGTGTGTTGTCTCTACTCTAACTTTAAATTAAGCTTGATCTTTGGTGAAGGTCAGAGAATAACTGGGAAAATTCATAGCTTCCAAATTCAAACATTTAAGTGTTTACATTTTAAGCACCACACCCTTGCCAAACCACTAATTCTGGATTAATAAATTCCCATATTAAAACGGAGATTTCAGTTGATTGCCTTGCCTGAACTGAGGTTTTTTAGGGATGTGGTAACATGTCGGAAACGAATTTTTGTTTCCCCTACGATATTAAATTAACTGTAAAGCATTGTATTAAAACAGAGCCACTTGTAAAACTAGCGACATCTAAGTTCAACATAACAGATAATGACTCGTGAGGTCATCATGCCTTTACCCAGAAAATAGGCTAAGGGATAGGTATATGCGTGGGAAATTGTTTTGGTGGGAGGGGGTTAGAATAAGGAAAACGTGTACAATATGTGTACGGTTTGTAAACTAAGAAATGGTTTATTTTCTGTTATTTCATGGGGAGGGGAACATACCTGATGGTGGGACAACTCACCCTGCATGTTTGTGACTGGCATTGAAGAACAAAGAAAATACTATAAAAAAGTATCTTATTTTAACCTTGTCTTTTACGGTGTCTGGTTAATTTTTCCACGGGAAGTTCCCTCTCCGTAGATAATTCCGCCTGAAAAATTCCGTCTCCCATGGACAATTCTCCTCAAACGATGACCTGCGTGGACAATTCTTCCGACTAGATAATTCTTCCGTGGGCATTTCCCCCCTGTGTGGACGACCCTCCCCGGAAAACTTTTTCCCGCATCTAAGAGCGAGCAACCAAAGCGAAAGGAAGACTATTTTATTTTTTAAAAATGGAGAAAAAAGGTTATTATGGAATACTCCACCTATATTCCAAAATATATACAGAATTTGTGGTAAAGCATACCATATAGGATTGATTTTTATATTTATATTTCTTTTAATTATTTTTTTTTGTGTTTTTGGGGGCTTGAGATTAAATTGTCAGACCTGGTCATTTATGGTGTCTGGTCAATTACCCTCCGGGAAATTCCCCACTCCATGGAAAGATCCGCCCGAAAAATCCCCTCCCCTGGAAAACTTTCCCCTTCATTTAAAATCGTGCCGTCAAGGGGAAAGCTAGACAAATAAAAAAAATGAAGAAAAGAAGGGTTTGTGGAATACTCTACCTAAATTTAAATAATATGTGTAGAATATAGGCTGTAGCATATCCAATAGGATTTATTTGTATATTTTTATTTCTTTCAATTATTTTTTCTTGTTTTTAGGAACTGGAGGTTGAATTGTCAAAGAAGGAGAAGATAAAGGTTAAAGGAAACAATCTTCTTCGTTCTGAATTGGAGTTTGACTCATGTTTTTCATTAGTTTAATAATAATGATACAGAAAAATCAGCCACTAAAGGTGCTTTAGACGAACATACTTTCTCGTGTACGGCTATTCAACGCTTTCTTGATCGCAAGCGGTGAACTAGTATCAAGCACTGTAGATTCTGGTTTCAGACCAGGTCCACGGGAAGTCATTACTTATGCTTCTTGGTTCCAGTTTGTATCTCTGCGTGCTTCCATCATAGGGCGACCCTTCTACAGCTGCCACTAGTTCCATGTCTTTCAAATTGTTTCCTTTTACTTTTAGCTTGGTAAAAAGGAAATAATTTCCTTTTATCTATGGTAACTCACCCTTCTCCCCGCCAAAAAAAAAGAAATAAAATATAAAAATAAATATTGTTGATTATTCTAAAATATAACAGTTCAAAATAGGGATGAAACCTTTTAATCGACAGTGAAGCACATATAAAATTTTTAACTGAATATTTTGGACACATATACAGTGTCCATCATCAGCAGTAAAACTAATGATAGACACTGTGTATGTGTCCGAAATATTCAGTTAAAAATTTTATATTTGTTTCAGTGTCGATTAAAAGGTTTCATCCCTATTTTGAACTGCTATGGAGAGGCAGTGTGGTCTTTGAAGTTATCTACGTTGAATATTCTACACCATATATTCTGTTTATATTTTGGTATATATGTAGAACATCCCAAAATATCTTCTTCATTCTTTTATTTGTCATACTTCCCCCACGAATGCTCAATTACACATGTGGGAGAATTTTCTTGGGTTAATTGTCTATGGGGATAACTTTCCAGGGGGGATTCATCAGTAGGGGGTGGGGATTAATAAGAAATTTTCTCTGCAGGTTGGATTTTTTTGGTGGGAGGGGAATTAGCCTAGTTCCGTCGTTTATTGCCAGTATTTATTTATCTGTTTATTTTTAGTGACTATAATAGATGCTGATTCCTTGTCGCACTAAGAAAAATAAAATGTTAAAATAAATTTAATCAAGTGTTTTCAGTTATTGGTGTCAAATGGGTTCTGCATTTAAGTGAAAGGAAGAATGTTTAGAGTGTTTTTTTTTCTTCTATTTTTGTGTTTCCTCAACTGGACAAATCCTGAATATAGGAAATTATAATTAACTGGCTTCTTCTCCCTCTATTGTTAGTTGTTTGTGGGGATTCTGTGAATATACAAATTTAGTCTTGCACTGAACATAGTCTGAACTATTCCTATGTATCTATTCATGGTTTTCAGGGATGTGCTAAATGTGGGGAAACGGCTTGCAAAAGAGCGAGATGAACTATGTCGTGAACTAGGGCGTCTTCACGAAGATGTTATGACGTTGCATGAAGGTTTGCTTCTTGAGTTACGAGCCTTTCACCGTGAAGCTTCCGTGCTGAGAGATCGATTACATGGCAACAGAAAAGCTTCAGATAGTGCTGGGTAAGATAGAACTATATTTCTAAAATGGATTATTGAATTATTAACCGAGAATATTTCAGGATATGGGACCGTATGAAAGGATTGTTAGTTTGCACTAATGTTACAACATGTAAATTTATTTCCACAGTTCCTGAATTTGTGAATTAATATCAGCAGCGTCACTTCTGACTTTCACTTTTGGCCCCTTTGTGCCGCAATTCAACAGTTTAGGCCTCTTTTTCGGGCTCCTGCAAAGTTAAACTTTTATATTTGCTTCCTTATTTTACAGGTGGTGCGATGCCTGAATATTTCTTTAAAAGACTTTTTAAAGCTTAGAGATTTATTTACAGCTTTATTTTATGGTCATCACTGAGGGAGGGGGAACACAGTGGTGTAAGTAGTGCTAATTTACGGAAATGTTAGAAGATTTATTTTTTGAAACCTGGGTTCAATTTTTTCAGTGAAAATACAAAACAGGCATTTTTCAATAAAACCTCTTAAAAAGTTGTTCTTTAAAACCTAAGAGAGGACAAATACCCCCTTGCCATCTTTGGGAGGGGGCAATCCTCAAGCAAAGCAACCCATCTGACAAGGTGGTATTCTTACGTGTGAAGAGTCGTTAATTATTTTGTCGGGATATAGAAAAGCTTCAGATAGTGCTGGGTAAGATAGAACTATATTTCTAAAATGGATTATTGAATTATTAACTTAGAATATTTCTGGACATGGGACCATATGAAAGGATTGTTAATAACAAAAATTTAAGGCTAAACTTAGACAGACATTTTGTAGAGTAATTTTTAGCTCTATATCCCGATAAAAAAAGGTTGACAAAATTTGTATCACCGTTGAGCACAAGGAATGAAAGTGATGATGAATGTGTCAACTTAAGACTGAGAACTTGCTTGAAAGTGATATGTTTTTTGCTTGGATGAATATTACTATGTACAAACTGTGGTACAATTCAATCAGTTTTTTTTTCTGTTTTTTATCACTAGGTCTTTTTTCTATTGTCGCATATATTTCTAAGCTTACAATTTTTCTTTCGATTTTTTTTACTCATGGCATTCCCTCTTTCCCTGCCATGTTGTGCCACGAAACATCAATTTTGTTAGCCCCCATATTGAAAAATGAGGCAGACAGAACGCTGCAGTGTGTTCCAAGTTATGACTCATCTGCTGACTAGCAGGACTAAGAGGCTACTGGAAAATCGTACACAAATGCCTATTGCCTCATTCTAAGCTCTTGATCATATCTACATTATTTTTGTAAATTCATCCTGATAATGACATCGTAAAGTGCCACATGGTACCAAAATGATATTTTTGTTGCCATTTCTGCAGTTGAAAGGCTAGGAAGCATGAAAAAGGTTCAAATTATAATGTGCGTGATCAGAAACTCTTAACAGGAGGCATACATATTTCCCTCTTGTATACTCCCCCTCTCATCCCCTGTAGTAAGTCCAAACTCAAAACTTCGATTTAAAAAAAAAAAACAACAACAAAAAACTGCCGAATGAAAAAAAAAATCATTTTGAATTTGATTTTGGAATAACAACTGTTATTTATATTTATCCTAACAGTAAAACATAATTTCGAAAACAGTTTTTCAAGGGTATACGAAAAGGGACAACAGTGTGTACCATTGAAATCTCCTTAGCCGGAAATTTTTAACTGGATACCTTAAAATCTTTCTCTTGAATGCCCCTTCTCCCAGCACCCTTATTAAGTGAAAATTAAAAAAAAAGAACGAATTTAGAAAAATTAACTGTATAGTGGCAAAATGTTTTCACTCAAATTCAAACTTTATTCAGGAATGACGATGAATGTTATGTTTGTTTATCCTAATTGTAAAAGTAAGTTAAGAAAGCATATGACATCACACACTGGCCCGCTATTTGGTTGGTATTGTGAGCAATGCCCACTCCTGAATTCAGTGTATTTTTGTTTTGTTTTAACCTTTATAATAATCATGACATTGCGATTTTAGTGACCAGTCCTAAAATGTTGAAGTCCAAAAAGTAACGAAAGTATGCTTTATTTCGAGAAATTCAAAATTCTCTGCAGTATTACGGCCTAAAACTTGCAATGGTACTAACATGAATTTCTGTAAATTATATTCATTATACGTTTAAAATCTTTTAGTGTCTTTGAGTTTTCTTATATCTCTATGTATTTTATCTGGGATGATATTTTACAAATAGTTGATTTTTTTTATTTCAAACTCCGCAAAGGCATTGATGATAATTCACCCCATGGACTGTTTGCGTGACAAAATTGCACATATTTTTAGTGGGGAAGTTTAAGATAGGTCCTATATTTAACCTTTATTTAATGCCCCATTATAACAAAAACTCATGTTGACTTCTTTGTTGCATCGCCTATGTTTGACAAAAATCTTTTGTAATGTTTATTGCTACCTGGAAACGAGCAAAAATTTGTTTGAAAACAAACGTTTTTAAAGAACAAAATTAAAACTTAAAACGAACAGAAACTATTGTCTCACAGTCGATGCAACATACATCTACAAAACGTCTAAATAAATTGACTCGTAATATTTCCTTGTATCTGTAGAATTCTGAAGAACTAGCGCCTTGCTAATACCTAGCTTGCTCCATTTTTTGGAGGTTTGAAGTTGTATACAAAAATTAATTGATTTCATGACCGGTGAAGGACTATTGAGGGGTCACAAATTAGTCTTTTATTTTCTGCAGGCTACTTAAGGACTTAGCGGCCCCTCCAAGTTTTGTTGCGTCGGTTTGTGTTTTCAATAAAGCGCTAGTAAGCGCTTAAGTTTCAATTTCGCTCTTGACTTCCATCAGGAAAATTATGGAGTTTTTAAAATTATGGAAAATTATTTTCCATCAGGAAAATAATTTTCCATCAGAAAAATTATTCCATCAGGATATTAATTTAACTTTGTTTTTAAAATTAATATCCAGCAGAGTTCGTATTGGAGTATTTCTTAGGTTTTGGTTGCGTATTTCAGGAAATTATGCAAAATTTGCAGAACAAAACATTACCAGAAAATGAGCTCAACTAAAAATTATAAAATACAGTTGTTCAACGAAAAATAAGCCTTGTTTTAAAACTTTAGACATGATAAAATACCTTATATAAGATATCAGACTTAAAACAAATTGAAATTCAGAAATGAAGTCAGACTTCAAAAAAAAAGAAAAATAAAAAGTACCTTAAGTGATGATGCTGCTGCTCCCCCCCCCCCCCCCCAAGGTTGGAGTGGTATTTGCGCATTATGGAAAATAAATAATGATTTAAATAACATAATTAATGTACCACGGCAACAAAATCTATGGATATAACTTGTGTTTTTGCAATCAATTTAGTTTTACTATTTTAAGATGCTTCGTTCTAATTCAGCATTTTCTTCCTTTTAAATCTGTTCCTTTCAAATGTGTAATAACTTCGTTAGATTAATGGAAAAATCCGTTGGCTTGACAAAATTTTCAAGGTATATATTCTATTCAGTTTTCAGCAAAGCGGAAAAGACATTTTAGGCTCTTGGGTTTTAAGATGACGACACTACGGTTACTTATGATAACTTTTCTTTTTTAAGTTTGACCTTTTCGTTCATTATAATACGTTTGTTTTAGTTTTCATTTATTTGTTTTTATTAATTTCTACTGGCTACATGTTTGATATGTTATACTAGCCAATTCATGCTCGTTTTTGGTTTTAAAATGGCAATACTTTTCGTGGAACTTATGTTTCTTATAAACTGTTCCGTTTTCAAATGACCAAAATTCACCATTTAAAACTGTTTTTGTATAATCGTTGGTTTACAAACTGCTCTGCTCATTCCTTATTGGATGCTTTTAATTTCATATTCTGCAAATCCCAATTTTCGCTAATTCTGAGCTCCAAATCAAATATTTTGGTAAAACTGGCATAAAAGAATGACTAATTTTTTATTTATTATTATCAATGAATGCTCTTCGCAGAGTTTTTCTTATCGCAAACTTTTTTTTTTCGATTAATTTGAAACCTTTTTAAAATAAATTTTACATTTATATATTAAATTTAAATATTAATAAATTTGAAATATTTGAGATGATTTAAGAGAATATCGTGTTAGTGGGTACGGAAACGGTTTTATAAAGAACATTTTCGTTTAGAAATATTTGTTTGACAAACTGGCAACTCTTGGTTTGTTCCACAACACCTTATATTGCTTTACGAGTAGGGGGCGGTTGGGAAGGTAAGAGCTTGAAGACTCCTTCCTGGAACCTAATTTTGAAGTTTTGATCATTTAGAACTGCAGCTTTTGAATCAGCGAAAAGCTGCCTGGCTGTCTTGTTTCTGACTATGTTCCTATTTCAGTAAAACTTGAGTAAGCCCCGCATCACGCTGCTGAAGTAACCGTGATCTTATATTGTTCCTTAAGGGCCTGGGTCTCTTAAGTAATTTATTCTTGGCATTTTTTTTCTCTTAGCTATTGTGAACCAGTTCTAACGCCTAATTTCCCTTACGCAAGTCCTTAAGTGATGCGCACACATAATCAGGACGTTATGGGGTGCATTGAATATCAAGATGTCTACGATCGCATCCCTAATTTTTATCAAATGTGCCTTTACTCTATATCGTATAATATGAAAAAAACTTCGTTTTCTTAAAGAGTTAAAGAGGCTGCGTCCCAAAATCGAACCTTAAAACGTACAGGAATTAGGAGAGGCAGTTGGGGGGCTGCTGCCCCCCAAACCCCCCGCTTTTAAAGACTTTTGTACAGGTTTTTTGTTGTGGGGGGCTGCCGCCCCCCTAACCCCCCGCTCTTGGCTTCGGAAAGGCCCTCTTTTAATTAACAAAACAAAAATCCACCCCTCTGCGACCACTGGAGCCGAAGATCGCTTAACATTGTCGTGGTTCGCCTCTTTAAAGAGGCACGAGTGTGCCTCCTTGATAATCTACCCCTTTCTTGAAAATAGGAGCCTGCTGAAAAAAGAAGAAGAAGCATTTTAATTTGCATAAGCGTGATTGGTCAAATGCTTTAAGCCTAGTTTTGGACTGACAGTTGATATCACAGTCTCGAGATTCTGTGGATACGGGTCGTGATGCTCTGTAACGTAGATAAACTTTACCTATATTTTTTTAATTAGCCGAGAGAGAAATTTCCTCGTTGAGCGTTTCGGTATTTTTATAATTTTTCAATGTGTTAGGTTAATCGTATTTTAATTTTATATAAACGTAAGTTATTTCAGGCAAACTCTTGAGGAAACTGTCTCTGTTGTCGAATCCCTTCATGAAAGGTGGCAAGCAGCCCAGCGTGGATGGTTCTCTGGAGGCTTAGCAGACATGGAACACAAGCTTTTGCTTGCTGAAGATGCTTGGAAGCGAATCAGGCTTGGCTCTATTAAGGGGAAGCATGGTGATACAACACCGGAGGAGATTTTGAGGTACTCTTTGTTTACATCTTTAGGTTTAAAGGGTTCAATTATTTCTAATGGTAAAACGAATTCAGGTGATTGCCAAGTCAAAGTGTATATCGTCTTTGTTGTTGATGCTGCTGGAAATCTCAGAGTACTTAAGAAAGATACAGAATCTATAATCCAGTTTGGTACTGCCAGAAAAGTAAATAAGAGGAACAGGGACAGAGATTAATATTTTTTGAAGAATTATTGATCAGGAGGACTTGTAATTCAAAAAATGAAGATTAAAATCTGAGATTATCAAAGAAAGACCTAGCTTCTATATTCTAGTTAGGTATTATCAGGTACTGCCAGAAAAGCAAATAAGAGAAACAGGGACAGAAATTAGTATTTTGCGGAGAATTATTGATCAGGACGAATTGCAATTCCTGAGATCAGGAAGAATTATAGCTAACCCTAGATTCAAGGCCACTTGTAGTAATTTCCCAGGGACCAGCTTGCAGAAACTTTCCAATGGGAGTAGAAAAGGTCTTATGCTTGTTGAATTTTTAAGTGATTGGAACCGTTGTGGATCTTGATATTCTAAGAAAATATATTTCGTTTTCCTCGCATCCGTGGAGTTCCGCATAAAGGGCTTAAGTCCATTTATACTAAAATAACATGGGAGCAAAATGAAAATAAAAACGCACAAAGAAAAGGTATTTCTCACAACTCAGAATTTAAGAAACTTTAAAGACTAATTCCTAGTTAGCTTTTCGATCGAAATTCGCTGGAGAAGTTGAAGTTGCTGAATTGTTCCGAACGTGGAAGAAAAAGGACTTACGCTATATTTTGTGCCCTTTTGGAACAATTTATAACTCGGTTAGAGTTAAACATAGTTCCATTTTGAATAGGCCAATCGATAGATCTCTTCGAGCTCTTTCGAACCATATACTAGACTCATTTTCGAAAAAAATGGACTGAGGCCCTTTTTGCAAGAGGCCACGGACTTGGGAGTGCCTTCACTTTAACGTAAATTTATACCGAGTTTCTAGTCGTTTGTTGGAGTGAAAATCATAGTTGGAAAACGGCTGTCTTAAATTTTTCTAGTTGGATTGTTTTTTGTTTTTTTTCAGAAATGGAATTCAACTTTATTTTTTTTTTTTTTTATTTTAAACCTTAACATGTGGTAATTATAATTTTCAATTTGTTTTCCTTAGAAAAGCATAGAACTCATGTGCTACAGTCGGAAATGCCTGAACTTTTCTGATTGTGGATTGTACTACATCTGATTTGTGGGACAAATTAATAATCAAGAAGTTTACTGTTTTCTAATCTTTGTACATTGTCAGTTGAACCATTGAGGATTAAAATTCATCTATCTATGTGATATATCTATCTACGAGTAATGAAGTCACTTGCGAATGAAAACGGAAGGTTAAAGCATTACCACTACACTAATGACATATGACTCGGATATCTGAAGTTGATACAAAAAAAAAGGCGGCACTAGTTTCGGAACTACCCTCATATAATCTATCTATAACATTAATAGAATCTGTATCTATGTATCTGTAATATCTAGTTGACCTATCCATAATATAATGTATATACATATATATAAAATATATTTGCATCTATAATCTAACTATAAATATCTAGATAGTAAAAAAAAATCCACTATCTATATAGTGAAAAAAAATTGGGGGAAAAGGTGAAAATTGCCAGTTATGGCTTTAGTGTATTGATCGAATGGCAGTGAACATTTCTAGGCTTTTTTGGAGTTTGCTTAGGTTGTTCGCTAGCCACTGTGCATGAGTGCTAGTAGGATAGAATGTAGGTTAAAGCTAGTGGCGAGCGAATATTAAGAAGAGATGGGTAGAACGTTTTGAGAGTTTGGTAAACCGTAATAAAGGTGTAGGGAATGTTATAAAATAGTGAAATGGTTTTGATAATTTATAAGTGAATGAAGATTTATCTAGTAAAGAGGAATCAGAGATGAAACTTAAAAGAATAATAAATGACGATACTGTGAATGTTGATACCCTGTTAAATAAGTTTTTGAAAAAGGGTGGCTACGAAGTTGGAGATGAGATATTGAAAATTGTAAATATAATGTTTAATGAAGAAGAAAAACCTAGTGACTTTCGGAAAACTTTAAATAAGTTCATTTATAATAACATGATATGAACAAATTTAGCGGTTATGGGGATGTTAGCTGTATATCGGTAATAGCAAAGCAATTTGCTTACTAGCTCTAAATGGGAGTCATCTAGCTCTTAATGAAAAGTAGTATGTCCTCAGATGGATTGGGAAGAAGTCATAAAGAACGATTTGAAGAAGGGAGAATTTTCTTGGAAGGGAGTAAAGAGTAAAGGTAATAGTAGAATTGCTGGAGATCGAGCATGCGTAGTTGTGATGATCTCAGGTGGCTTGGTGCTGCTATGAATTGTCAGCAGTAGCAGTAGTATTTTGAATTTAATATTGTGTTTGAAGGGATCTTAGTATGAATTTCGTCAAATTAACTTTCAAAATTCATTCCGCTTTAGGTAGCCTAACAATTCTGTTAGCTTTAGGGTACTAATCCCCAGGCTTAGGGAATGTCCCTTTGTTAATTCCAAGTCCTGGGCTAAACTTTCTTCCACCCCAAAATCTAAAAAATACTGAAAGTGGACTTCAGCGTCTGAGATGCTCAGTAATAAGTTGCTTGTGAAGAATTTGGCTCTTGCTAATTCCAGTTTCATTTTTCATTTTGGGATTTGAGTCAGATAAGGTGAGAACTACTGTACCCTTGTCCCTTTGCTAGAAATTTAATGATGAATTTAAAAGCTACTTTCTTTTTGTATATGTAAGATTATTCAGACAATTTACAGGCCCTTTCCTAGAAATACAGCTGTTATTATGTTTCTGCCAATTCTCTTAACAAAAATAAATGTATTGGCTCAATATAAAAACCCGTAGAAATAATCTCCTTCTCCACCCAAAGCGTGTTTTTTTTCTTTTTTCTTTTTATTCTTCTTCTTCTTTTTTTTCTCCGATAAATAAATATATAAATAACTTGTACTCGGCAATTTATCTGTCTATCTTGTTTTTTTGTGTATGTTTCTAGTTTCATACCTGTTTGGCTGCCCATTTTCTCGAATTTATCGTTCGATTTTTTTTTTTTTTTTTACTTACATACATTTTTCTTTTTATAGATGTCGTCTAGAAAGCATCGCTATTGCACCAACTACAATGAAGTTAGACATGAATCATCTCTCAAGCTCTCAGTCTTCTCTTGACGAACCTTCATTATGCCAATCAAAGTATTTTAGCGAATCTGATGGCATACCTCTATATGAAACAACAAGCCCTCTGTCTGTTAGTTGTGCTCCTCAATCTCGTTTGCGGAAAGTTTTGGAGGTGGATGGAGTTTGTATCGAACCACGAGTAGAGCCTTTGTCTCCTAAACGTCGAGCTTCTGAAAGAACAAGAACAGATGTAGCAAATATTAGGGTGAAAGGAGATAATGGAGGAAGTGTGGGTTCTAGACATGATCAAACCAGCGCCACTCTACCTGTGCGTGTGCAAGCAAGAAAAATAAGCAAAGAAGAGATTAAACTGAAAATGCAAGAAATACGGCTAGTATCTGAGAGTGGTAATGCATCAGTCCTCGAGATTATTGAGCCGTCAGGATCTGACCCTGATGAAGGAGATTTCCGAAATTTATTGCCGGAATCTCAATCAACTCCTAATAGAGAACAGGGCACTGCAAAATCAGTGTTAGAGAGAGCTCAGTTTCCTGAACCAGATTTATTAGCAGGTACTTTTCGTGACTCGGAAAGAGGTATTGACATTCCTGATGGAAGGAGAGAAGAATTTCATCTCCCACCTCCAATTGAGTTTGATAACCAGCACGTGAGTTTGAAGAAGAAAGGATTTTTTAATAAGTTGTCGCTAAAATGGAATAAACGAAGGGAGAAATCAATTGATGCCAACAGTCAAGCATCAGCTTCTGAAGGTGACACACCTACTGATGAAGTGAAAGATGAAGTTGCATCCCCAAAGGGTAGAGTTGCTGGTTTGTCTCAAATGTTTGAAGAGATGGCACAACCTGCGTCCGCGTCTCATTATCCGTCTCTTGAAACACTTTTGTCACCAACAGAAGAAGATATCCTGAAACAAAGTTTGCTTACTCCAACCTTAGAAACAAAAAATGAAAAATCGAACTCTTTAGAATGGGAAATTCATAACGTCGGAATATTTCAAACAGAAGAAAAAGACAAAGTTTCAAGTGTCCCTTTAGGAGAGGTCCTGCCTCCAGCTCCACCCGATCCCGAAAGGGAATCCATACCAAATTCTTCTAGTCATAAGCCATGTGGAGATGATCTTGAACAACCAAGGGACCCTCCTTCTTCTCTCAGGCTTCAGTCACATTTAAGTAAGAGCAATCACGATTTGAAAAACACCGCCTCCCATTCATCAATTCAGATTGAAGCGATGAGTGTTGGCACTTCTGAAGACTCAGGTATTGTCATAAGGCCTGCCAGCTCTGCATCCAAATCTGACACGTTATCTCGTCCCGAGAGTCTTAGTGGCATATATCCGCCGTTTAAGGGTAAGGATCTCTCTCTCTCTCTCTCTTTCTCTTTTTTTGTTTCTTTGTTTCTTTCTTTTTTTCTTTCTCTCTTTGACGAACAATAAATTGTGTAATTTGATGAGGAATTTTAAAGACAGTGAAATTTAAAAGAAATTAATTGAATATTTCGGCTTTATATATAAAAGTCGTCATCAACGCTACAAATGATCAAAATAAATATAAAATTAAACTTACGATAAAAAACGAGAAAACTAGAACCAACAATAAAACAGTCCCAACATCATGACTTAAAGCAAGTTCAGGTAGGACTGGTAAACAAGGTAATTCATTCAGACAAAAATATTTCAGGGGCAAGTTTTTAAATCATGTCTTGCTTTTTTGGCAGCTAGCCCTGTAGGTCTTTTTGATTTAATAAAACGAATTCATTCATTCATTAAAATTAGTGATAGGTTTTGTTATACAATAGTTTAGATCATGATTAAATTTGCGTTTTGGTATTAAGTGTGTTTTTGCTAAGTCTTTATTTAAAGATATATTATTATTTAACATAAGTTTAATTTCAATTGCCTCTCGAAAATTTTTTTTCAATACCTAGATCATTAATGATGAGGGTGGTGTCTTCAAGAAGTATTGGATTTTGAGAATATGGTTGTTCAAAACTGGACCAGAAGGAATAGAAATGCTGCTAGAATTTTGAAACTTTTTTAAAGCTATATTTGTGTTGTTTTATGAAATTTTGATTGGCTCTGCCAACAGAATAGTTGCCACAGTCAAAGGGTATTTGATATATCCCTCTTTGACGAGTAAATAGTGTCTTATCTTTACCAGTATTGAAGAAACTCATAATTTTTTAATCCTTTGTGAAAAGAACGTACATATTATTCTGTATACAAACTTTTTTCTTAATTTTGTTGTAATTTTTGGTATGTAGGAAGGATAAATTACATTTGTTTATTGGAAACATCACGGAATAAGATGTCTTAATTTTTAGGACAATGTCTGTATAGCCATACTATTTAATACAATACTAATTGTATTTTTCCAATGAGTACATCTCTATTAAAATTTGATTCTTCTGGGATATAAGACACTGAGCAAATCTATGGGACACAATCCGCGAGAGAAATTACAACACCCTTTTTAACTTGCGTGGGGCATAAAAGCAATATTACCAAATTAATCGGTAAAAATGACCAGCCAGACGGTGAAATCCATTACCCCCTCCCAAAACATTTTGTCTAGTGATGCCTCATTGGGTTTTAAATGAAGGTATCTGTTATTTTATAGAGGCTTTTTATTAAAAGTAAAACTTATTTTATCAGATCTAAAAAAAAGATATTTATTTGCATCTTCACTTTCTTTGGTAAACTGTAACTTTCTATCATGTGTGCTAAGGTGATCTAAAAAATTGTTGCTTTTATTTTTCTCGTTATGGCACTTGGTATCTACCAAGTGACATATAGCGATCGCAAATTCTGTCGGTATGTCTGTCGGTCTGTCTGTCCCGATTTTGCTACTTCAGGCACTTCCAGGTAAGCTACGACGGTGAAATTTGGCAGGCGAGACCAGATTAAATTAAAAATTGTCGTTTCCCCAATTCAACCATCTGGGGTGGGGAGTGGGGGCACGGTTAAATCGGAACAATTAAAAAAAATGAGGTATTTTTAATTTACGAACGGGTGAATGGGTGAAGGATATCATGTTTCAGAGCTCTTATTTTAAATCCCGACCGTATCTGGTGACATTGAGGGGAGTTGGGAGGGGGGGGGGAGAACCTAAAATCTTGGAAAATGCTTAGAGTGGAGGGATCGGAATGAAACTTGGTGGCAAAATTAAGCACAAGTCCTTGATACGTGATTGACATAACCAGAACGGATATGCTCTCTTTGGGGGAGTTGGAGGGAGGGTTAATTCTAAAAATTAGAAAAAATGAGGTATTTTTAATACCTCATGAATGAAGGATTGATCGGATGTTAATGAATTTTTTTTATATTTAGAAGGGTCTCGTAACTCAGATCTCTTATTTCAAATCCCGACCGGATCCAGTGTCATTGGGGGAGGAGACCGGAAGTCTTGGAAAACGCTTAAAGCGGAGAGATCAGGATGAAACTTGGTGGGAAGAATAAGCAAAAGTCCAAGATACGTGACTGGCATAACCGGACCAGATCCGCTTTCTTTGGTGGAGTTGGGGGGGGGGGGGTAATTCGGAAAAATTAGAAAAAATGAGGTATTCGTAACTTACGAACGGGTGATCAGATCTTAATGAAATTTGATGTTTAGAAGAATCTTGTGCTTTAGAAATCTCATTTTAAATCCCGACCAGATCTGTTGACATTGGGGGAGTTGGAGGGGGGAAACCAGAATTCTTGGAAAACGTGAAAATCGAGGTATCTTAGGAATCGGTGATCGGATCTTAATGAAACTTAATATATAGAAGAATCTTATGTCTCAGATGCTCCATTTTCAATTCGAATCGTATCCGGGGACATAGAGTGTTTGGGGGGGGGGGGAAATCAGAAATCTTGGAAACTGGAAATCTTGGAATACGCTTGGAGTCGAGAGATCGGGATGAAACTTGATGGAAAGAATAAGCACAAGTTACAGATGCAAGATTGATATAATTGGAACTTATTGGAACTGATATAATTGGGTTATTAATTTGCAAAAAGTAGAATAATTGAGGTATTTTAACTTAAGGACTGGTGACCGAATCTTAATGAAATTTGATACTTAGAAGGACCTTATGTCTCAGAGCTCTTATTTCAAATCCCGACCAGATCTATTGACAGTGGGGGGAGTTGGAGGGAAAACCGAAAATCTTGGAAAACGCTTATAAATATCGTAGATACGTGATTGACATAACCGGACTGGATCCACTCTCTTTCTGGGAGTTAGGGGGTGGGGTTCAGTGCTTTGGCGAGTTTGGTGCATCTGGACGTGCTAGGACGATGAAAATTGATAGGCATGTCAGGGAGCTGCACAAATTAACTTTTTAAAGTCGTTTTCCCTGATTCGACCATCTGAGGGGCTGAAGAGAGAGGAAAAATTAGAAAAATTGAGGTATTTTTAACTTACGATTGGGTGATCGGATCTTAATGAATTTTGATATTCAAAAGGACCTCGTGACTCAGAGATCTTATTTTAAATCGCGACTGAAATTAAGCCTCTGATTTTCCTTTTAAAGCAATCTATTGATTCTTAGAATTTTGCTAGAGCTCATACCATATGAGCTCTTGGCACTTCCGACCTCGTCACAAGTGTCATATGAGCTCTTGTTTTTATTTTAAGTTTAATTTATATATATATTTAATTATCTTAATTGTAGATAGCAGCTTTTAAATATAAAGGCAAAATATTCAACTAATTTGTACTACATTTGTACTTCAGTACGTCTTGAAAATTACTCATTTTCCTCTTTATTGTTCGTATAATGGAAAGACAATATAGTCTGCGTCGTTATTAGCTTTCAAATGTGTTGTTTTTTTAATGTAAAATAGGTATCAATTGCTTGTCTCCACAGATAGCTTTCCAGCCTTACAAGTAAAGAATGGGTAAAATAGAGAATTGTAAATACCTTCCCGGGTCCTGGAGTAGGCTATGGATCTATCCCTGAAAGTAGTATCTATATCTAACACTAGCACTTTCTCACAATTTCTTCTCTTGTCCACTTTTATTGGCGACTATATAAAGAATCAAAAAACATTTGTAAATAGGTGTCTTTTTGATCTGTGGCAAAATACAATTAATTATATGATAACTTGCTGTTATCAAACTGCTATGCTGAAGTAAATGGTTTTTTTTTTGGTAATATATGCCCGTGTGATGTAATCTGTTGACTGTTAGTTACAGATGCCATCTACCGGCATCTGTCGGTCTGAATGGTTAAAACAAAACTTGGTTTTTTATCTATTAATGCATACTAGCATATAGCAACTTGATTCCACATTCATCTTTTTGGAAAAACAGTTATAAGGAATATCAATACGACAATTCTCAGTACCATGGGGCACTGCCTCATCTAGCTTTTCACCTGTGTATCCAGTCTGTGTGTTTCGGCAATTCCCCCCAATAATACTTTTCGGAAAATGGACTAACGAGCTTTCTAGCCTTCCAATTCCAGAAATGCCCCCAAGAGTTGCGTTTTTGAATGCCATATGACGTTCAAATATCTTTCCATCAGTTCCGATTTTAAAAACTATGTGGACGTCCACATTAGTTTTGATGTCAGTCCTTATTCATCTGTGTATTGCAGTAAAAAGATATCAAGTATTGATTTCCTTGTGTGACTGTCTCATGTGGTATTTCATCTTGTCATCCAGCGTATATCTATTCCATCAACTCTCCTTAAAAATACCTTCATTGAGTGGCACCATCCCTTTTCCAATCCTCACGGTTCCGGAAATAGTGCCTAAAGTGACAATTTTGATGTCATGTGACCCGCGAACGTGGTGCAAACAACTTATAATGGAATACTTTCCTTGAAATTGGTATGATTGAACCAAACTTTCCAGCGTCAAGCGTGGCTTATCCACTGCGCCGTCATCAGTTTTTACAAATAGTTTGTGAGTCAACATAGGATTTATTTTTTGCCTTTGGCCGTCTTTTTACGACATTAAGAAGATGTTAAGTCTTAGTTACATGTGGTACTGCCTCATCTGGTGTTACAGCATTTGTGTACATTTCAGCAATACTGTTCTTAAGAAGACTAATTGGTTTCCTAACGCTCCCTGTTCAAGAGATGGTACCCAAAAGCGCAATTTTGATGGTATAATTCGGTCAAACCTGAAGCTATAAGTGTAAAGCTTCCATACAATCCCTTATGAATTAATCATTTATTAAAACCCGTTCTTAAAAAAAAAAAAAAAAAAAAAAAAAAAAAAAAAAAAAAAAAAAAAAAAAAAAAAAAAAAAAAACTAGACGGATTCCACCATCAGCAAATACACAAAAGAAAAAAAGTTCTAATTCAACAGGTTTAGACAAGAATATTTATTTCCTACTGTAGCCATTATCTTTCTACTGCAACATATCGTGTGACAGTTTACCTTTAAAATTCACAATATGAGGTGCAGCGGCAGTGCATGGATTAGTTATATTATAACGATTAGAGATAACGAGTTCAGTGCCCAGGGTGGGAGGCGAAGGAAGTATTTTGAAAAACGATAATAGCACTACCTGATTTGCTTAACGTCTACAATTCGTTTACCTACGACCATCTGTATTATGTAATAACCTTCAAAGAAGAAAAAAGAAAAAGAAGTGCAACCCATGCAAAAGCAGGATGTCTTTATTTTTTTAAGATGGGAGACTATAAATATCGGGTTAAAGTTTTTACTTTTATTTCAATTTGGCTTCATGTTTGGGGGGTTTTGCGCTATTTTTCGAAACTTCTTAAAAATTTTTTGCATTTACAGATTACTTTTCAGCAGTTTGAATGAACGTTATTATTACCGATTCAGTGCCATCTGTTCTCATGAGGCAATTTCTTTGGCTTTTTTTCTTGCCCAGACTCTTGGTTAGGCTGCAGCTACTCCTATAGGGAACAAATCCTTCTCAAAACTATCATAGGTTCCACTAAAATACAAAAACTAGAGTTTTTCAAGAATCGGTCCAGAAATATTAAACATACGATTTTTCAGGAACATTTTCTCTTGCCAAAACTCCTCCTCAGCATTTGGATCGCTTATCTCCTACTCCTATTGACACACCTAAATTAGAGCAAGAACAATCCTCCGATCAGCCACGGCACGAACATAAACGGCAGGGGCGACTCATTGGTCGTGTCGAGCAGGCCATTATTAAGAGTCCAGCTCTGAAAGAAGAAGCGGAATCTCCCCCGTTAGAAGTAGGAAAGAAGGAGAAAGGACCTGAAATGCTTCAAGTTAAAAGGATTCCACGGGTAAGAGTTGCTTTTTAAATTGGGCTATGTCGGTACAACTGATGTTCCAATTACTTTATATATAGTACAAGTGATGTTACTATAGTCGAATACCCTTGTCGCAGCCTAAATCTAGCTGAAGAGTGAGCCAAGAACAAAGGTGTCTAGCTTGAGATTCGGTCATGCGCAATATTACCATATCCTCTTTATAAATTAAGTTATCAAAATTATTTCAATTTTTGACACATTATACAGTTGTATTATGTACGGTGCACGTTTGAAATTTAAATATAACATTGGTGTTTAGTTGATTGATGTTGCATTTATAATTCAACCGAAATAAAATTATATAATATCGGAAAACTTTTAATTAAGACATAGAAAAACAACTTAACTAAATATCTTACCCATTATTGTATGGTTTAATTTCAGTTTAATTTGGGGTATGCCCTTACTATATTATATGCTGCTAGTCTTGTTGCTTTCATTCCAAGGAAGCCAACAGTTACTGAAAGCTTATTGGCATTTTAAGAGTTTTATTTATTTTATTTTCAGTTTTGTAACTCTGTAAGGCTTTGATGAAGCTACATAACCATGTTTTGGAAAATAAAATTTACTGTTGGATTATTTCTATTTTTAAAATGATTATTAACATTTCGAAAAGATTTTCACAAAGGAAGTTTTTCAAAGAAAAATAAGAAGAGACATTAGCCCAAAGACGAGCAGAAGTAAAGTCAAATAATTCTTCAATCTTAAAACTATCATAAAAGACAATAGATATATAAATGTAACCTAAAACTAACAGAAATTAAAAACATAATTGAGTCAAACTTAAAACGAGCATTAACTAAGAAGAGTAGAGCTGACGTCTCCTGTGCCTTCTAAAGACCACAATATAATTTGTACTTTACTGAAAACAATCCGTTAACTTTTACTTTACTGAAAAGGATTTTCATAATACCGAAAAAAATGAAAAAAAAGATCACCATCAAAAGCCATATTACTGAAAAAAAAAATGAATGTGGCATTGACAGTTTAATTTATATTGATGTTCATCCTCGAAAGTCTTGTAATTTCGGATTTTATAAAGTTAAAAAGAGAAAACGTTTAAAATGTATTTTTTTCATTAAAGTGCAAATTACATTCTGGTCTTTAGATGGCTCGGGGGGAGCGTGTCAGCCCTACTCCTCATAGTTTCTGCTCGTTTTAGTTTGACTCAGTTATTTAATTTCTGTTTGTTTTCAATTGACATAGTGTTTTTCACTGCTTAAAAAAAAATAATATTTTAAACATTTTCGGTTTTTTTCTATAAAAATCTAGATTTTGGCTTTACTGAAAGTTTAGACTTTTCCCAGAAAGTTTTTACTTTATACCCTATTCTATCCCGAAGATGTACCGCCTAGATATCTTGACAACCTGCATGCACTTTAAATATTTTGGTCTAGTTCAATAGTAGTAGTAATAGTAGCAATATTAGTAATAGAAAGTAGTAAAAGTAGTAGTATTATTGGTAGCCCTGGGAATTTCAGCCTAATATCCTAAGGTGTTGCTCGGATGTTGTTAATACACCTCTTTGATAACCCACATGTGCATAGTGTGTTTTAATTCAGTTCAACACCACCATCGCTATTTCCTGAAAGTTTTGCTAATACCCTTTGTGTTAGCAATAGTAGGAGTTATATTAGCAGAAGTAATAGTATGAACATTTAGATTAGTATTAGAGTTAGTAGCAGTAATATTGATAGTAGTAGCAGTAATAGTATTCACATTTTGCCTCTTTGGTCTAGCTCAATATCCCCTCCTTACGCCCTGATAGTTTTAGCTTAATAATTTAATTCATATCTGATATGCTTCTGCTACGCCCTTTTTGATAACTTGTATGTACATAGTGTGTTTTTGCTAGTAGTATGCACACAGTGCACTCTTATTAGTTCAACATACGACTTGTCATGCCCTGAAAGTTTCAACCTAATACTCTAAGCCATTCCTGAGACATTGCTGATACACCATTTTGACAGTGTGTATATACATAGCTTGTTTGAATTTAATTCAATGTCCCTCAAAATATTTGTTGGAAGTTGTGCCTTAATACCCTTACCCTTAGTTGTAGCATTAGTAGTATAAGTAGAAGTAGCAGTAGGATTATGCATATAGTATCTTACTGATTCAACATTCAACTTAACATGCACTAAATGTTTCAACTTAACACTCAGATACTCATGGGATATAGCTATTATGCCCTTTTAATAACTTTTATCGACATAGTGTTTTTCGATTTGGTTCAACATCTTCCTCAAAATTCTCTGAAAGTTTCCCCGTAATACTCTTAGATCCAATTGTACTATTAGTAATGCTCGTAGAAGTAGTCGTCGTAGTAGTAATAGTACCGGCTAAAGTATTAGTTATAGTAGCAGTAGTAGTAGTATCAGTTGTAATTGTAGTAGTAAAAGTGGTAATAGTATGCAAATAGTGCCTTTTTTGTCAATTCAACATCCCCCTTAACGTACTCTGAAAGTTTCAACTTGGTGCCCTTGACCTTTCGTGGGATATACACGCCCTTTGACAACTTATATGCAGAAAATGTGTTCTGATTTAGTTCAGTATCCCTCTAAGCATTCTCTGAAAATTTTACCTTAATACCCTTAGCTTTAGCAGTAGTAGTTGTTGCAGCAGTAGTAATAAAAGTAGCAGTAGTAGCATGTAAATGTTGCCTTTGGGATAGATCAACATCGCGACACAACGTGCCCATTAAGTTTCAACTTAATAGTCCAGTTCATTCCTAAAATATTGTTGATACGCCCTTTTAACAACCCTCTTGGGCATACCGTGTATTGATTTAATTCAAATTTTCCCTTGATATACTTTACGATTTTCACCTTCTTATCCTTACCTTTAGTAGCCTTATTACTGTTGTCTGTTCTTAAGATATTGCTTATATGCTTTTCTTGACACCCTAAATTTATATTGTGCTTTGATTTAATTCAATATCCCCTTCGACATTCCCTGAAAGTTCCACCTTATTATCATTAGCTTCAGTAGTAGCGGTAATCGTAAGGGCAGTAGAAGCAGTAGTATGCACGTAGTGCTTTTTGCTTAGTTGAACATTGCCCTCAACGTACCCTGAAAGTTTCAGCTTCATGGCTTAAGCTGGTGCCTAGACCTTTTACATACATCTTTTTGATAACTTACATGCACAAAGTGTGTTTTGATTTAGTCCAACATCTCCCTAAACAATTCCTGAAAGCTTGACCTTAATACCCTTAACCTCAGTAGGAGTTTTCTACTATTTTTCAATTATTAGGAGTTTACACTTAGTGCCTTTTTTTTAAATTTCCCCTCAACATGCCCTGAAAGTTTCAATTTTATATCCTAAGTAGTTCCTGGGACATCGCTGTTACGCCCTTTTTACAACCTGCGTGCAAATAGTTTGTTATGATTTAGCTCGACATGCTTTCAACGTTCCCTGATGTTCTCGCCTTAATACTCTAACTTTCGTAGTAGTAGCATTAGTAACAGTAGTAGTAGTAGCAGTAAAAATAGTAGTAGGAGTAGCATGCAAATAGGCTTCAACTTTACTCCAATAATGCTCCAATATAGTAAGATGTTGTTGAAACGCCCCTTTTATAAAGTGCATGCACATCGTAGGTTTTGATTTAATTCAAATTCTACCTCAGTATTCCTTATAATTTTCTTCTTCGTCCCCTAGACTTAGTAATAGTAATCTTCGCAGTAGTAGGAGTAGTAGTAGTAGTAGTAGTAGTAGTAGTAGTAGTAGTAGTAGTAGTAGTAGTAGTAGTAGTAGTAGTAGTAGTAGTAGTAGTAGTAGTGGTAGTAGTAGTAGTACTAGTAGTACTAGCAGTACTAGCAGTACTAGTAGTACTAGTACTAGTAGTAGTAGTTGCGTACACATTGCATCTTGATCAGTTGATCATCCCACTCATAATTCCTGGAAAATAATAGCTTAATTCTCTAAGCCACTCCTTAGATAAGCCTTTTTAACAATCTTCATGGACGTAGCGTGTTTCGATTTAGTTCAACACACTCTTCAACATTCCCTGAAAGTTCCACCTGAATGCCCTTGACCTTTTGTTACACCAAATGACGAATATGCCCTCCTTTCTGATAGCAAATACTATATATAAACGATGGACGATAGCCCTTGCCCTGAGGGTTGTGATGTTTACATAACAAGAGGCATAGCATGTAGACTTTCAACTATGCTGAACAATGTGGCTATCTGAAAATTTTAATCTGATGAACTTAGGGAAAAGTGCGTGGGAGGGGGTCTGGGTGCAACCCAGTCACTTTTGACTTTTAAAAAGGCACTCGAACTTCCAATTTCCTATCAAATGAGCCCTTCCAGAAGTCTCTACGACAACTCCTTCCATACAAAGTGCCTTCTTAAGAAGAAAAAACAACATCAACAAAATAAGTAAATAGCACATCGTACCCACTTCGCTCTTTACGTAGACAACGCTATTGCGCTGTCTATGAAACGGTTTTATGTTTAGGCTCAATGCACTGGATAGACTAGAAGGAGATATATACTCGTCCTGGTTACATCGATCTGCTGATTTTATTGCATGAATTTTTCGTTCTTTTGTTTTCTTGTTTGAAATCAGCGAGAAAATCTGTTTCCGTAAAAGCACTTATAATATATCATAATATGTTATAAAATTAGTAACAGCGTTCCTTATGGGTCACCTTTGTTACGTATATGTGAGATGCTTATATACTAATATAGCCTACTTACATATAATACTTGTTTTCTTATTATATGCTTATGCTTAGATACTTATTTACTATGTACTTTGTTAATTATATTTACGTTATTATGACTAAAAAGGGTGGGAGTAATCTGACTGGTTCTAGTTTGAATCTCAGTAGGCAGCAACTCAATAGTGCAGCTCCTAACCACTAATTTTGAAGGGCAGTGTGAAATAAATGAATGAAATAAGTATTGATGAAATGAAATAAATATTAGATTAGCTGCAGTGGGTTCTACCTTTTAATAATGGTTAATAACTATTCATCATCCTAAAATGGCGGTGTTCTAAAATTGGATGGATCTATTTGAACAGAATTAACAATTTTACTGTTTCATTCTTCTCACTCTTGGTTTGGCCCAACTTTTTGGGTCTTCTTGCGCTTAATACCAAGAATCAGCTTTTTTTTTTTCAAATTATGTGCTTTTAGAACGAAAATAACAAAAAATAAGCAATTGCCTTACAGTATAGTTGTCTTTTGGAACAACCTTAAGAGAAGAAATGTTCCTTCCCCCTACAGTGTGGAATTTTGAATGTTCCGCATCATTTAAACATGCATAGAGATATTAATAAGTGTAATGTAATCCATATTTGATGTTTAGCTAAGGATTTCTCAGCTCCTAAAAAAGTAATTCGCGTTAAATTTTTTCGTTTTTTTTTCAACACGGTTTCAATCTACTTCTTCTTTTTTTAGAGAATGTTGCGTGAAGAAAAAGCAATGAGGAAAAAAAATCGGCTTGAACGTCCCTGGTACGACGTTTCAGACGACGAAAACGATGACCTGCTCATTACTTCCTCAAGACTCTCAGCTGTGCCATCTGTGCGCTCGCCTAGCAGCGAAGAAGAACCGGAAACAGTCTGATGCTTCATTCTATACTTCCGTATTTACTCACCTGTTTGGGTTGATTACTTTCAATCATTGTCAAAAATGACCATCTTATAGTTACAAGAGATAATCTCCAGAGAGACCATTGTAAAAGCTTTCTCTTCTAAGGGTCTACTAAAGCTGCTATCTGCAATAAAAATGAAAGTCAATTTTATGTAATCGGTGACTGGTCGACTTAAACAAGGGATCACAGCAGTAGCTTCTCTTACATCCTCCCCTTAAGCTGAAACAGTATAAGCTGGTATTTCGGAGTGTATAAATTATTATTATGTCATTTCTTTTGTTGATTTTCTTTTCAGTCGTTTTAAACGTGTCATACTGTTAGATAGAAAATACAGTTGGTCGAGATGTTGGTTCTGTGGTTTTCAATTATCTGATATTAATCGACCATACCAGTTTAAACTGTACTGTGAATGCATTCGTGCTATTGAGTAAGAGGTATAATCATTAGTTATCAAATTGTCTGTATTGATTGGTACCATATTAGAATTTTGAGTCAAAGCATAATGTCACGGTCCCACATATTGTTTGGGAATTAATACTTTTTGGAAGAAGAAGAATTTGAGCATATTTTATATTAGTTATGTATATGAAAAATAAGCCTCAGGAAGCTTTATGAATAAGTTAATATAAAAGTAAAACTATAGAACTTGAATAATTTTTTTGGAGGAGGGAGGAGGTAAAAATGTAAAGTTAAGGCAAATTGTACAAAAAATAAGAGCGTATTTGTGAAAATTTGGAGGTTTTTACGATCAGAGAGGACAAGACCCCGCCCGCATACGAGCATAAAAAATTAAAAACATTTCTAGTCTACGAAAAAAAGAAGACACAAATGGGGATCTACATATTAACCTTTTCTTGTCAAAGTTTTGCCAGGAAAGAATATATGTTAGAAATTCAATTGATTCCATGTAGCATACTAATCCAAGCAAACGCATCCACTGAAATATTTGTATCAGAAGGAGATGTTTATAGTATTTTTTACCTTAGAGGTATGTAAACGCACCTGTATTATTTCAGAGTCTGACACACTATTATAAAAACATTTGTTTTCTGCGTAAGTATTTGGTTTAGTCAAAGAGGTTCAGTTTCTGAATTTTATATGTTCGGTCTTTGAATTACCTTTTCTGAATAGTATTTATATTTTAGTTGGCACTGTTCCAAGACATTTTTAAATATTCCCGATCACACTTGGAAAAGTAAGGGCTATTTTTCGGTTTGAGGAAGTATGCATTTAGATATCGTAACCAAACTTTTTTCCTTTTTTATTGGAGGAGATGATAAACTTTAGGCAAGTACAATATTCAGCTGAAACAATTTTCTGATGAAAACAAAAAAAGGTGTATATCAGTAAATATGAAGCTGAAGTAATAAAAAATATTTTAATGAAAGCCTCTGTGGTAGATACTTAAAATAATGATAATTCTTTTCAAGTGTTGATTGTTGACTTTCTGACATTTTCAAGAGAAAAAAAAGAAAATACGTGTAATATCTTGTACATCTAGAACAGTGTTGATCACAGCTGTTCGCAGGGAGGGGTAATTGGGGCAGCTGCCCCGGTTGCCGTGGCTGGGGGGAGGAGGCGTTTGCTGCTTGGGGGCTGCCTACTTTGATCAAAAGTCTCACTTAGATTCAGCTTTTTTCTTGCCTATACGTGAGTCGGGATGGGGTGCTGTAATTAATTTTTTCTCGGCCACAGCCACCCCTCGTGTTGATGTACCTTTAATTTCAGGGAAGAAAGAAATTTATGAACGAAACGACAAATTACCCTAACACCACTTTGCTCGAATCTTCTGTGCTAAAATATGGATTAACTTCTGGTAATGCTGGCATAAAGTATGATGCTAGTACCGGTGCTAAGATGGAGTGGTTACACCCTTCCCGCAGAATTTAGGGTTCTACCATCTATAACACAAAGTAACACTATATCTGGACATGTAAGTAGGATGGGAGGATTCCTCTCCCTCACAAAATATCAGGATGTTCTAGCATTTTTCATAGTTCTCCCGCCTGGATGAGCCCTCTTCCCACCCAACCACTCGTAGAATATTTGGCAGGCTAAGGTAATCCTCTCCTCAAGAGCTATTGCTTTTTCTTTTTTTATTCATCAGGAAGTTATAGTTACGTTTTTTTCGAAAACATGTGAAATGATGAAACAAATATTTTAAATGAAAAGGGTGAAAACAAAGCTTCTTTATTTCGCTAAGAGAGATACTTTTTTCCCCACATTAATTTCTGTTATAGTCTATGTTTATATAAATACTTATTGAAAAATGTCTTTTAGAATTTTGCATCTTGGTGTTAAGACTTGCGGCAAAGTTGCGGTAATAAAACCACTTTTGCCATGTAACACCCTCGTATATTACTGCTAAATTAGCTCACCTGGACCTCACATTACTGTTCCGGCCTCCTATATATATATATATATATATATATATATATATATATATATATATATATATATATATATATATATATATATATATATATATATATATATATATATATATTACACATATAGGAATGATCACTATAATTGGCATGATCTATGATTGTGTTGTTAGAATCTCCCTGTGCTATATAAGTAAAGCTTATTATTTTAGACAAGTGAAAAATCTGCATATTTAGTTCAATATAAATAGTACTTGCAACTTCTTTCGTGTCAAAATTTGTGGAAGAGTGTGAAATTTCCAAAGATTGTTATTCTAAGATACCATGAAGGGAAGCTAATCCCATGTAGGCCACTTTATGTCAGGGATATTTCTTAAAATCTTCTCAATTATTTGATCTGTTTCTATTCTTCAAAATATTCTTCTTTTATTTAAATTGTCTTTATTATAATGTAAAAGCACAAAAAATTGGGTTTTTGGACATCTCCCGGTAGTTCTGACGATATTCATCTTTCGTAGAATAAAAAACGTATACGTGTTTTATTATTTCATTCCTTTTTTTTTGTATATTTTGAATATGAAACGGTCTAAGTGACTTTATTCCTAACTAGAAATGTCTTCTAGTTATTTTCTAACTAGAAATGTCTTAACTTAACCTGGGGATGCTTTAAAATGAGCAAAACCTTGACCTCATGAAACGTGTGAACCATATTTCTTGGTTTCAAGGAAATGATATTTACCCTGAAATCGAATTTGTTAGCATCCATTTTCTTTGCCGTGTATGAGAAAAAAGAACAGTTAGTCGCTCGAGGGCTGGACGACCTAGATTTTTCAAGCTAACAGTGGCCATATTTAATCAATATTGTGAACTCGACGCCAGGTTTTGACCACGACTTTTATGGATTAATGCTCATTTGTGTTAAGCTTTGCAAAAATGCAACATGAGTGTTGTTTATCTTGGCTCGAGTTTAAAAGTTTGACTCACCAAACTGGACTCTTTCAATGCTGTATTGTGTAAGTTCTTTCTAGAGTCGTTTAAGGTCATCCAGTCTAACTTAAAATTCTTATCAATCCATTGATGTAAAGTTTGACCGTCCATGCTTTACAACTTTAAAAGATTTGCCAAGAAAACGCTATGTCTATTCAGCCATCCAGATTTTGGGGAAATTTTATGGTAAGCTTATAATGAGAATGAGAAGTATATCAGCTTTGCAACGTACGAAATACGGGAAGTTGAACAGTGGTGTTTACAAGGCCTTATCCAGGTTAGGGGCTAGGGGGTTTGATTTGAACCCCCCTCCCCTGAAATATTTGTCTGACTCAAAAAAATTTAACAAAAATGCATATAAACTTTTTTTTTGTAACCAAAACAAGATGGATGAAATCTAACTTGAAATGTAGTATTGTAAAATTAGGATTGAATAGCAAATTGGTGTGTCTTCGTTATTTTTTATTTTTTTTTTTTTTTATGTAAAAATGTGTTCTTTATTTGATCATGAACATCTTTAGAGGTATAAGATCTGACTAAATATTATTTTTGAAAGTGTGAAATTTGGTGCGTCTTTATGGCTAGAGGGATTAAGTATGCATTTTAATGATATGATTTTATAAATTATTGATTTAATTTATTGGACTTAGTAGGAGATATCTAACAAACATGCTTTTAATAATTCGTTACCATGTTCATCACGTTATATTTGTTTCACATTCAAATGTAGCTTAAATGATCATTGCCCTGTTAATGATTATTTATTACTGTTTATTTTACTGCTCATATTTACATAAGCTGCTGTGCAGTTGTATGTGGCTCCGCTAGTTTAGGCGTGCTAAATTGATTATTAAGTTCAGACACAGTACAAAAGTTCCCCGTCCGTGTTTCTGTAATTTTCTATTATGCCAAAGATTTTTTATTTGGCTTTTTTAGGGTGTTTGGGTTTTTGATGATTGGGATTTTGATTTCCTTCTATTCTAATTGTATATCGTGGACTTGTTATGTATAGTTGCTCAACATTTTTCATGAATATTTCATAGTTTCCGTCCGTAATTCTACCTCGTTCCACTACTCATGTTACAGTTTTGTTATTGATTATATATGTGATTTTCGTGCCATGAATCTATTAATATATTGTTATACTATATTATCTTCCATTCTTTGCTAGATTTTTTTTCTTTGAGACAATTCTGTATACCTTTTACCAGACCTAAAGTTTGATTCACTGGTTTTAATTTCTTGCTTTATATAATTGATAATGTTGGTAACTCCCAACCAATCCCTAATCTGAAAATAATCGCTTGATTTCATACAATGTGTATGTTTAGCCGAGGCGTGTGCAAGAGAACAAACTACGCTAAAGCATCAGTATGTTTTTGATTTAATCATAAAACAGTGTATGTTTCTTCTTTCTTATGCACAAAGCCTGAAGGCAGCCGAGGAGTTTTCGTTATTGGGATTATATACAGTCAGTTTTCATAAAAAAGGTGACGAATTCTATAGTTTATTTAAGTATACTGTTTTGTCTCACAACTGGGATATCGAGTTGAAACCTTTCAGGAAAAGTTTTTTTCGGGGGCGGGGGATACTTTGACATGGATTTTGTGTTTGGGGAAAGGGTAAAATATATGTTCTCTTGTCTTCACAAAACGGTAGATACTCTGTTTTTTTTTTTTTTCACGTCCACTCTTTGGCTCGAAAAAAAAAATCGGATATATTCAAAAAAAAAAAAATGAATTATGTCCAAATATGGACATAAAATGCTCATAAAATATATTTACGGATAGTGTTAAAAAAAGAGACGGTTTAACTTGGCAAAAATTGGAAAGATTTTTCGAACTTATCAATTTAACAGCAATCTTGAAACGAGCCTTGTAAATAGCCCTTTAGCGCCTTTCTCTGCATAAAAGATGTATGTATGTTCTTGGTCATCTTTGCCTATTATAAGGCTAAATAAATAAATCAATTCATATTCCTGAATAAAGATTAATTGCCTTGCTGAAAAATGGCCCAGAATTAGGAAGCAAATAAAATGTATCTCAAGTGCTTGGGATATGGATGATTGTTTTAAGTTGTTATTTTTTTAAATATAGTTTGGTTGGAAACTCAATCGACCTCCTTAATGAAAAACTACACATCAATTAGGAATTATTCAAAGTCGCTGACAAAACGAGGCATATCTTAATTAAATACGATAGACCACTTAAAAAAAAATACTTATAACTTGAAAACTGAATTTCTTAAAACGTCTTGTTTATTTATTAACTATTGCGGTTAAGTACTGTATCAGGAATTTTAGTTTGATGTATCCTTCATGAATTCATAAAAATCTTTTATTGGCCAGTCGTAACATTAGAAATTCTTTCCATTTATTTGGGATAGTTGTCTGTCTGCCAGATACGGTGATGTTTAATTTAAAAAGTCTTTGATAAGTTACAATGCACTGCATTTACATTTGAGGTCAGGGTGAACACAGTAAATATAAGTTTGGATAAACTTGATGACCAGGATGATTAAGAAAGAAAAATCTTGACTGGTAGAAAGATTAAAACTGGAAAGGGAGAACTGAAAATAAGAAGGAGAGAGGTACAAACGGAAAGTATTTATGGGGAAAACAAGAACCGGAAAATAAAAGCCATAATTTTAGGAATTTTGTAACAAATGGAATGAAGATTATTAATTTCCTTTTCGTAAAGAAGATAATTAGCATAGTTTTTCAGAAAATTATTTTGAGTTTCCTTGGAGATATTTGGAACCCCTTCGAAATTTGAATTAATGAATGAGTCTATAAATGTAAAAACATGTAAGAAGGGTAGATACGAGCATCAAAACTGAAACAACAGCGAATAGAGAAGGGATTGCATGACCACTGACGACACGCAAGTCAATAAAGGAAATTGACTCGAAATGAATAAAAAAATAATAATAATACGGGATTGCCATTGAAAAGTTGTCGCTTCAATGGATGGTAAAGCCTATCATGCTCCTTTGCTTACGCGATACGCGATCTGATGCCACCGTATTTAATTATATTAATTCATATTCAAAGCTCTTATTGCTGAATTTTAAAATTAACAAAAATCGTCTTTTGCTATATCAATAATATCCTACAGCAGATTTAGTGTAACCCTACTGTCTTCATTTAAAGATACTCCTTACTCTGTTACGGTTGACTTTTTGCCCAGCAAAGTTGGTGTTTAGAAATTGCCAGGCATAAAATGGACGGCCTGATTTGACAACTGGTCTTTCTGAGTTTTTTTTTTGTTTTTGTTTTTTATACCAAGTGTTTTCCACCTCGCCTAATATCTGAAATTAGGTGTTTAGTAGGAATTTTTTTTTATCATAAGCCCCCTGGACAGTGGGGCTGATCTACCAGAGTTACATCACTGACCCCCCAACCACCTCAAAGAACGTTGGATTGGAAGTCTAGCATGCTATCCACTCAGTTAGGGTGGCTCAAAGAACTCAGTTGAAGAAGCTTTTGAGACTAATGAATACTCCTTTATTCTTGAGTGCAGAGGGATTGCATCCAATCAAGTTGGGCGCTGAAAATGGATCAGTATAAAAATAAATTCCCTGGTGACGAAGCCCCACAACTCTTTGTGGATTCACTTCTTAAGATGAAGTCAGGATGACGGCATCGAACTTCTGACGGAGGAAAACAACTTCTTTTTTTCTACATTAAAGTTGATAATCCAGGTATCAGAGTTTTTGTTCCGCTTGACGAGATAGTAAGTGTGGACAGGGAGTTTCTTCTTCGAGACCATTCAATAGTCTCTTGAGTTGTTGGAAAAGGGGTATAGAGGTCTTGTATGCATCGCCTCCTGTGTCGTAAAAGGTAAGAATGAGATCTGGCTTACTTTCTTGGGGAGTATAAGCCTTCAGTAGGCAGTGTAAGACCACTAAGCACAGCCTTCATAAAAAAAAAACTATTTAACAAAACCCACTCTACTGATACATAGCTGACATCAGATCTTTACCAGGAATACATGCCAAGTTTTGAAAACACATTTAGAAAGTGGAAAGATAACAATTTGTTATTCATAAAGGATATCTCGACATACAGAGGATGCTTTTTTAATAGCTCAGCACCTGATCAAACCTAAGTTCAGACTATATTCATCGATATTATGATTGAAATAATTAATAATAATAAAAAAAAGCCACCTGGTATATTAAGTCGTGCATCTATAATAAGCTTTACGCAGAAAATTAATTAAAGATAATTCCGCCATAATACAAAACACTGTTCAAATTGTATCGTAGTTGCAGTGGTAGCTGCAACCTAGTAAAGGGCTAGCCTTGGACAATAGTAACTGAAATTTTATTATTTTAATAGCTACATCTACTCGCTTTATTGATTGGCAAAAGACAATATTTAAAAAAAATGACAAAAAACTGCATCTTCGCCTGCAAGTTTTTTCCACTCCTTTTGCTTTAGTGGTTTAGATTCATACATCATCTCATTCAATTTCTTAAGACGGTATAGATAACAAATACGTCTTTTCCAGTTTCCAACCACATCACTATTCAAAATTTCTTTTACAGTTTAATGTGATTCTCGCCATTTTTTACTCCATTCCCTTTTCTTTAGCTGTTGCGATTCTCACTTTCATTAGTTTTCTAATCACATTTACCTGTGCTTCATTATCATCAATCAACCCCTTAAACATTTTAAATCACCGTAAATTAGAATTAGCGCCTTCGTAAAATTATGTTTTTTTTTGTTATTAGACCTTTAACTTTTACATTCTAACCTCATTTTTCTTTTTTCTTCATTTTGGATTTTCCTTACTTCAGAAAATTTGTCAATTCCCTTTGCTTTAGCTGTCCTTAGGTGTCATTATTGGTACATGATCGTCCCGGTTGTAGATTTGTTAATTGATCAGGTGCTGGGACAAAAACTTCTTTTTCTTCCAATAAATTATCATTTAAAATACTTGTAAATTTTCATTTTTTGACTCTGGTCTCGTTTGATAGTACAGGTTGTTGATTTTCACCCACTGTGAATTTAATTTGTTTGGGTTGTCCTCTTGGTCTTATCACGTTTGATAGTTCAGGTGGGTCCAAAGAATCATCATTTGCATTTTCATCGCTATCATTTTCAATTTTGACACGTCTTGATTCTCGCTGTCGCTTATTTTTCAGCCTCATTTTTTTTCATCTTGATTTTGGATATTCATTACTTCAGACAATTTTCCAATGCCCTTTGTGGGTGGCACAAAAACTTTATTTCTTCCAACATATTATGATTTACAACGCTTGTAGATTTTTTTTTGGGGGGGGGGGTGTACCTCTAGATAAGTTTTTCATACTGAAGTCTTTTCAAAAATAGTCGATTATTGAAGGGAGTCCAATTTCTAACACCGATTGTCTGCTAAGCTTCAAACTTTTGGTTTTCTTTTTTAAGGTTGTTGAATTGTCAATCGCTTGTTAAACTGCATACAAATATTTTCTCTTTAAGCAAAAGCTCTCTAAGCAATCTATTGTCTTTTCAATTTGCGGTCTTTTCAAAGATATTAATTTTAAAAAAATTCTGAAAAGGAAGTTTTTCAAAGAAAAGTAAAAGCCATATTAAACTTCAGATCAGCAGATACAAATATCTGTTAAAATTGAAACTAGAAACGACAACAAATTACTATTAAAGAATAAATGAAACCCAAACGAACAGAAATTAAATGAACAATCATAGCAAAAAAAAACCTACAAGTACTAATATAAATAAATAAATTACAAGAAATTACTATTAAAGAATAGATGAAACCCATCAGAAGTATTTGGGGAAAAGGGCGTGAGGAGGGGGGCTAGTTGCCCTCCGATCACTTTTGACTCTCAAAAAGTGCACTTGAAGTTCCAATTTCCAATCAAATGAGCACCCTCTGAAGTTTACACGACGACCTCTTCCATATGAAGTGCCTCTGGGGGAAAAAATAAAACATTGGAGCCGTATGGCCTTTTGAAATTTCAATTTCTAGTCAAATACGCCATCTCTGATGTTTATACCACCACCCCTTACAAAAAAACCTTATCCGTCCCCGGGGTATAACTTGCATTACTTCCCCGTGCTCCGGGGGGCTGTGTTGACCCCTGAGTTTTTTGTTTTAACTTTAGGCTATTTTGAACAAAACGACTATCTCAATAGTTTGATCAGATACATTTAGGGGGAATGGGACCTTGCGGGGGGAGGATAGTTGTCCTCCGATCATTTTTGACTCTTAAAAAGGGCAGTAGCAAATCCGATTCACAATAGAATGAGCCCCCTCCGAAGTTTTTACTACCATTCCTTCCGTAAAAACCTTATATGCCCCTGGAGCATAATTTACAACGCTTACTCCCAGGTTTTGGTGGACTGTGTTATCCCTGGAGTGTGTCACAGGAGGGGGGTTGGCTGTGGGGGGGGGTGTCATCCTTCAAGACATAATTTCTAGACCTTTCAACTATGTTGAACAAAATGACTATCTTAAATTTTAATTGGATGTGTTTGGGGAAATGATGGGCGTGGTAGGGGTGTTAGTTGCCTTCCAAACACTTTTGACTATTAAAAAGGGCACTATGCCTTCCAATTTTCAATTGAATCGGCCCTTTTCGAGGTTTCTACGACAACTCCTTTGATACGAAATGCCCTGGTCTAAAAACCATATAAATATATATATATATATATATATATATATATATATATATATTGTGCCCACATTGTTCTTTACTTAAGCAGCGCCATTGCACTGCCTATAATATTTTTAGACCCTAGGGGAGGGGTCGATTTTCTTTGAATGAAAATACAAAAAAATGTAGTGATATTGATACAAAAAGGTATCTGTCAAAATATAGATGAAGATCAAGGAATCTAGAGTGATCAAAAACTTTTTTTGCAATACTGACGTTTCAGAGGAAGGTGTACGGTCGTTTCTGATTGGACTTTGTATAAATTATCATCTTAAGTCCCTGTTCAATTTTGCTTTTAGGGGCTTGTGACTTTCCGTTCTATGTCCAAGAACCCTGCATTAATGTTTTCCAAAAATATAACTCCACGGAATGTATTTGCGCTCCTGGAAATCTTCCACAAATTCAAATAGTTTGACAATTATCATGAAGGAGAAATATTATGTTTTTGTACTATCGTTGTTCAACTGTTTATTTTGTAATGTTTTTGGACTGCCAGATGTGATTCGTATTGGTATGATATTCAGATTAACCATGATGTTCGTTCCCTTATTTTTTTCTACTTTCTGTATAAGATGTTGTCTTTAAAGTGTCTTTTTTGTTATGTTTATAAAATTTTTGCTTTCTAAAATTTTGCACTGTATTTCTGATGTGTTGACACGGGTGTGGCTTTTTTTCTTGCTTTTTTTTAGAAAAACTGTAGTTTATACACAAGTGTATTTTCCTCTGTTATGGAGTCCAAAACGACAAAAGATGTTTAAACACATTTAAAAATTCGAAGCCTACTTTGAGCAGCCTATTCTAGTGTCAAAATTCTAATGTCACAAATATTCTAGTATAGAATTATGCTGTTACAAATACTCTTAAATTATTTTGCTCGCCGTAGTTGGCCAGACCAGTCCTATCTAATTTGATAAGAAGAAATTCTCTTTCAAAGATAAAAGTAAGATTAAAGCTTCAAATGATTAGAAGTTTGCCTCAGGTTGGGGAGGAGGCAGCCGCCTGAATCTCCCTCTGTAAGTTTATAAGTATAATTTGAGATTATATTAAATTACTAAGGATTCAAATGATACATAGGTTTTGCCTAAATCCCAACACCTTACAAAATTTTGCGCTTTTTCTTCAATACAAAATATATAAAAAGAGTTTTTTTTTTAACTGAAAGTAAGGAGCAGCATTAACACTCAAAACAAACAGAAATTATACCGTATATGAAGGGTTGCTCCCTCCTAAATAACTTGCTCATTATGCTAAATCTGTTAGCACTTTAAAAAAAGTTTCCTGTTCTGATTTCAGTAACTGTTTTTAAGAAATTGGGACAAACAGTAAAATTTTAGCGCAAAAAGCAAGGTATTGAGGAGGGGGAAGCCTTCACAGACGAAAAAATTTCTTTTCGCTTTGAGTTTAGATGTTGCTCCTTACTTTCAGTTAAAACACTTACTTTTTGACTACATTTGATTTCAGTCATCTCGATTAAAAACATCTATTAGATATTGTTATAAACCATAGATCCGAAAAATGAACTATTCTAACAAGCTCTATTTATTATTAAGAATTCTGTTTTGGTTTTCTCTACGGTACCAAGAGCTAATATTCTTGACGTAAAATATCCACTTGAATGTTTGAAAAATGAGGTCTAAGGAGGACTTCCACGGTCTAAAAATTCTTGCAGTCGTTTCAAAGATTTAATGGCCTTTCAAGTAACATATGGCTCCTCCTCCTTCTAAATAATTAAATTATCTAAGGTTATGGGATATAAAACTCTTAGGAAGGAAGAATTTAGAGTTACCTCTTTGCAAAAGCTATCCCTAAACGGCCTCTTGGCCTTCACGTAAGGCATTTTTCTTTGTGGCACCTCTTGCTAGCCAAAGGCCTGTGCCAGAGATTTGAAAATATCAGAAGTGACCTGTTTATTTTTGTTTTTGGACCATCTTGCTCTGCTAGTGATTGAGGTATGAAGAGACTTAATTTACTCTCTCTCCTTTTAAAAACTGCTCAATAGTCCTTCCAAAGACGAAACTTCGGAGACAAAAGTTGAGAGATTCGAGCCAGAACTCTATTTAGTTATGTCCACTAGCTGTTTGCAGAGTTATGTATATACTAGTTTATTTTCTGTTTCACTAATTATTTACGCATTCTTTTGTTGTTTCTGCTTTTACAAATAACCTAGGCTTTAGCCCAAACACAAGCTCTATAATGCCAATTTTTTACGCCCTGAAGAGATGCGCTTGCTAATGGCTTATTTCAGTATTTAGTAGAAAAACAAATTCCAAAAAAAAGTTTTCCGAAGAAAACCAAAAAAAACAACAAAAAACAAATAAAACCGTAATAATAAAGATTACTAGAAAGAAGCAATGTAAGTAGACTGATTTTTCATATAAAACGATATTAATTCTTTGAATTCTTTTGACATTTCTGAAGAGAGTGACTATTTCATAGTAATAGTTCATATCATTTGATTTTTGGGGGAGGGAGGTTTGCCTTTTTCTGGACCTTTTTCAGGCTCTTGCTGGGAAAATCAACAATTCATCCTATTGGATTGGGTTCCCTTTAGTCCAATTACTTGAACGTATGAGTATCGGCCTGGACGGAGGAAACAAAGTCGGTGCCCTTTTTAGGACTCTTTTTTTTGGGGAGGGCTTGCAAAGAAGTATTTTTTTCATATTGGGTTTTTCTTGGCGTAAAATGCCTCGGCTTTATGTTTCAAACGGATCAGGGACAATTGATTTTTAAAATTTTCCTACCCCCCCCCCTCCTTTCTCCTTTACACAACAGTGCAAACAATTTTCAGCTTGCATTTCTGACTCTTAAAAAGGGGATTACAATTTCCATTATCTATTCGAATGAGCCCCTTCCACAGTTTCTACATCACCCATTCCATGTGAGGACAGCTTTGGTTCGTATAGAGTTAAGAAGCGCACAATTATTTAATATGAGGCGCTAGTTTAAAACGTTGGTTTATTAATTGTTCGTTTTGACTAGTTTCAACTGCGATCATTTTTAGGAGGACTCTTCGATTCAGGAGATGCTAGGGATGAAGCAGCATTCAAGTATGCTGTTGAACGCGTTAACGGACAAAGAAATGTTCTCCCAAAAAATAGATTGGCCGTCCAATTTGAACGACTGCCATGGGGGGATTCGTTCTTCGCTTCAGAAAGAGGTAATTATCTTATTATTGTATACATGCTGCTAGTGAATAACAACAGATCAATTTCCATCATTGCGTATGCATGTTCTCATTCCTATTCTAAAACAAACAAATGAAGCTCACTTGAATTCAAGCGGGTAGTACCTAGAATGAAATTGGGAAAGATAAGACTTAAAATGTAAATTTTGAGATATGATACCCATTTTGTGCATTAGGTTGGCATAATGTCTAAAATAATCTAATTTAGTAAAATGAGCGAGCTATTTGGTTGAATCTGGTTCAGGATTGTTCTATCTTCAATAGATATTTAATTTTCCCTTCTTTATAAGAAACAAATGAAGCTTGGTGACAACTCATGATGCATTCAGGCGAAACCAATGATTTTGATTTAACGAATAATATAATTTAATTAAGCAAAATTCAGAGCTTCCATGATTCCAAACAGTTATGATGTATCAAACAGCGGTATGTTATATCTTTGTAGGTGAAATTGATATTGCAGAAGTACAACAGAACGAAAACACTTTTATGTTTTCGTTCTCCTACTGCTGCTTCTAAAAACTCATCACATTATAGAGCCACTTGAGGTCAACACAGCTACGCACTCTCCTCCTCCATCCTAATCTGTTTGAGACCTCCCTCTTTACACGCTCCCAGAAAGTTCTCATTTCCTGTAAAGTTTTCTTGTGATATCCTCCCCCCTCCCAACCAAGGATGACTTGATTTCCGTTTCCAGACGGCTGGCCGAAAAGGACAATCTTTGGAAATCTGTCACCCTTCATCCGCAGATCGTACACTAGCCGGAAACTTTTGTACATAGCAGAAACATTCATATTTTATAAGGGTCAAGTGATCTCTCTTTTAAGATAATAATTAGGATCCCTGAATCAGTATCAGATGATAATTTTTTGTCATCTAGTATTTTATTTTTCAAAACTGTGTTTTTCAGCTTTTGGTTACAATGGTTGCAACATTTTACTAGGTTGCAACATCTACTGCAAGTAGGCATAGTACTTCAGTTACTACGGGGTATAATACGTATTTTAATGAAATATCACTAGAAAAAAGACTAAGAAATTGCTCTAGAAATTTCACTAGAAATTGCAAGAAAAAAGTATTAATTTCTTTCTGTATTTATTCTTATTTATAAATTCTAAAAACTAGTGTTTCCTTAAGGAATTTGAGAGTTTGTAAGATTAGGCCTACACTCTCAAAATTCAGAGTAAGTATTTGCTAGGCTTATCAATTTCGGTTTTTCTATACGATTTCTAAATAATCCCTTTGAAGCCTGAACCATTCCCTCTACCTTCCAATAGGAAGAACTGCATGCTAATGCGTACTTCTTACTTATCTAACGACGAAATTCATTTGTAGTCAAATGATTTTGACTCCTCCCCTTGGAGTCAATAATTTTAACGCCTCCCCTTAGAGTCAAAAGAAATCGACTCCTCCCCTCCCTTGGATTTGAGTCAACGTCATTACCTCTATTCGATATCCTTGGCACGAGTTTTTATTTTCTTTTCCTTATTTCATTGCACTTTAGTTTTGTTCTATACACGATGGCATACAGAACAAGAGCTGAGAGCTCATATGGCACTTGTGACGAGGCAAGAAGAGCTAAGAGCCAAGAGCTCATATGGTATGAGCTCTAACAAAATTCCAAGAACCAATAGATATATTTAAAAGGAAAATCAGAGGTTTAATGCCGGTTGGGATTTAAAATAAGAGCTCTGAGTCACGATGTTCTCCTAAATATCAAAATTCATTAGGATCCGATCACCCACTCGTAAGTTATAAATACCTCATTTTTTCTAATTTTTCCTCTCCCTTTAGCCCCCCAGATGGTCGTATCTAGGAAAACGATTTTATCAAGTCAATTTGTGCAGCTCCCTGACACACCTACCAATTTTCATCGTCTTAGCACGTCCAGAAGCACCAAACTCGCCAAAGCACTGAACCCCTCTCCCCAACTCCCACAAAGAGAGCGGGTTCAGTATGGTTACGGCAATCACGTATCTACGACATTTGCTTATTCTATCCACCAA
Organism: Artemia franciscana; assembly: GCF_032884065.1. Classification (NCBI taxonomy): domain Eukaryota; kingdom Metazoa; phylum Arthropoda; class Branchiopoda; order Anostraca; family Artemiidae; genus Artemia; species Artemia franciscana. The sequence continues at coordinate 32,214,276 of NC_088871.1, forward strand.
GCTTCATTCCGATTCCTCCACTCTAAGCGTTTTTCAAGATTTCCGATTCCCCCCCCCAACTCCCCCCAATGTCAACAGATCTGGTCGGAATTTGAAATAAGAGCTCTGGGACATGGATTTCTTCTAAATATCAAATTTCATTAAGATCCAGTCACCCGTTCTTAAGTTAAAAATACCTCAATCTTTCTAATTCTTCCAAATTAACACCCCCCAGCTCCTCGAAAGAGAACGAATCCATTCTAATTATGTCAATCACATATCTAGAATTTGTGCTTAGTCTTCCCATCAAGTTTCATCCCGATCTCTCCAATATAAGCGTTTTCCAAGATTTCCCTTTTCCTCCACCAGCCCCCTATGTCCTCGGATCCAATTCGAGTAAAATTAAGCATCTGAGACATAAGATCCTTCTATATATCAAGTTTCATTAAGATCCGATCACCTATTCGTATGATAAAATACCCCAATTTTCACGTTTCCTAAGAATTCCGGTTTCCCCCTCCAACTCCCCCCAATGTCACAGGATCTGGTCAGAATTTAATATAAGAGCTTTAAAGCACAAGATCCTTCTAAATATCAAATTTCATTAAGATCTGGTCACCCGTTCGTAAGCTACAAATACTTCATTTTTCCGAATTACCCCCCTCCCAAACTCCATCAAAGAGAGCGGTTCCAGTCCAGTTATGTCAGTAACGTATCTTATATTTGTTTTTATTCTTCCCATCTGGTCCCCCCAACTGCCCCCCCTCAATGACGCTGGATCCAGTTGAGATTTGAATTAAGAGATCTGAGTTACGAGGTCTTTCTAAATATGAAGTTTCATGAAGATCCGATCACTCTTCTAATTCCCGCTCCAAACCCCCCTCCCCCCAATGTCACCAGATCCGATCGGTATTTAAAATAACAGCTCTAAGACACGATATCCTTCTAAACATCAAATTTCATTGAGATCCGATAACCCGTTCATAAGTTAAAAATACCTCATTTTTTCTAATTTTCCAGAGTTAACCCTCCCCCCCCCCCCTAATGATCGGATCCGTTCCAATTATGTCAATCGCGTATCTAAGACTTCTGCTTATTTTTCCCACCAAGTTTCATCCCGATCCGTCCACTCTAAGCGTTTTCCATGATTTTAGGTTCTCCCTCCCAAACTCCCCCCAATGTCACCAGATCCGGTCGGGATTTAAAATAAGAGCTTTAAGACACGATATCCTTCTAAATATCAAATTTGATGTATATCCGATCACCTGTTCGTAAGTTATAAATACCTCTTTTTTTAATTTTTCAGAATTAACTACCCCGAAGAGAGCGGATCCATTCCGGTTATGTCAATCATGTATCTAGGACTTGTGCTTATTTTTCCCACCAAGTTTCAACCCGATCCCTCCACTCTGTGTTTTCCAAGATTTTATGTTTCTCCTTGTCAACTTCCCCCCCCCCAATGTCACCAGATCCGATCGGGATTTAAAAAAGAGTTCTGAGACACGATATCCTTCCAAACGTCAAATTTCAGTAAGATCTGATCAACCGTTCGTAAGTTAAAATACTTCATTGCTTCTATTTTTCCGAATTAACCGAGTCTCCACTCCCCCCAGATGGTCAAATCGGGAAAATGACTATTTCTAATGTCATCCCTGATACGCCTGCCAAATTTCATTGTCCTAGCTTACCTGGAAGTGCCTAAAGTAGCAAAACCGGGACCGACTGACAAACAGACAGAATTTGCGATTGCTATATGTCACTTGGTTAATACCAAGTGCCATAAAAATTAATAAGCGTAACAGTGATATAAATTAGATTTTATTGAGGAAATTAACCCTATGCCTGATGTTCCCTATTTTCTGCTTTTAGTTTGTCAGTTATTAAGAGTTGGGGTCGCAGGGATTTTTGGACCTCAGTCGTCCGAAACTTCGGGTCACATCCAGTCCGTTTGTGATGCTCTGGAAGTTCCTCACTTAGAAATGAGATGGAGAACGAATCAAAATCGTGATGCATTTGCTCTGAACCTTTACCCAGCGCCCGATACATTTGCAAAGGCGTATGCTGCCCTTCTCAAAGCTAAAGAATGGAAATCAATGGCTATACTTTATGACGATGTCGAAGGCCTTACAAAATTACATTTATTGCTGAAAGGGCGTTCTTTTTCTGACACTAAATTTGTGATTTACCAACTTGTTGAAGATAATAATTTTAGGTAAGTCTTTTCCCTTTTTTTTCGCTTAGACACAAAGCGCGAAAAACTCGGAGCCTGCAATTATGAAAAAAGGGCAGAGTAAATATATAAAGTTGTAGACTAGCTTGTCTTCACTTCAATCTGTGATTCTTTGGGATGATTGACATCAAAACGTCTCAAGTGACTTTGCTTGATACCTGAAGACCGTGGGCACACCTAGACATGAATAACCCCACTTAGATTCTGCAAAAGCTGAAGGCTCAGCCGCACTGAGATCAGTCTACATGAAGCTTGACGGTGTCAAAGGGGTGGAAACGGGAACAAAACCAGGTAAAGTATCTCACGTGATGAAATAAACTACTGAAAGTAATTTCACTTGATTGGTGTGAACCAATACCTCTGGTTGCTTCCATTGTCTCTGGATGTTTCCTGGGTGGTAACTTACTTGTCATGGAATGGGTGCATATGTGAGTTCTCTGGTGATAACTCTTTCCGATTTCCAGTGTCCTTTTTGATAATCTTCCTTTATCAAAATTTTAGTCAAAATTTCTGCTTGAGCTTTAAAAGCGTTTGTTTTACAGGGGAACAGTGGAGTAACTATAAGTCCCTTAGGAGGCATGGCCCATTGTCGTTACTTACTTAGCAAATCAATCTTCGGAAATTAGCAAGCTGCTGCTCACTAATTTTGATTCCAGTTTATTTGAAACAGTTCTCCCAAACTACAACTCTGTCTTTTTTGTTTGTTTTAAGTTTTTTTTTTCGCTTTTTACTTTTCCAAGAAGAACTGTGTCTTTTCCCTGTTCGTTTTTGGTCATATTTTAAGTTTAAAAAATATAAACATTAACCCTTATAATAAGATCTTTGTCATGATCGGTCGAAAAAACTAAATTAAAAAAGTCAACTTTAGTTTTTGTAAAAATAGGGCATTAAATATAAGGAATTAATTCAAAAACGTCCAGAAATTAAATGAAAAAAATGAGTTTTTTAAAATGAAAGTAAGGAGCAACATTAAAACTTAAAACGAACAGAAATCACTCCGTATATGAAAGGGGCTTTTCCTCATCAACGCCCCGCTCTGTACGCTAAAGTTTCTTACCATTTTAAAAAGTAGAGTTAAGGGAAAGAGTCAAACCTTAGCGTAAAGAGCGGGGCGTTGAGGAGGAAAAGCCCCTTTCATATACGGAGTAATTTCTGTTCGTTTTAAGTTTTAATGCTGCTCCTCACTTTCATTTAAAAAACTTGTTTTTTTTAATTAATTTCGGAACAGAGTCCATAAGGTATATTATCTTTGGCTTCTTTGAGGAGTAGTAGAAAAAAAATCAACTATTCGTTAGATATTATCCTGTATGAAATATGTACGGATTGTAGAAACCTTAAGGAGACACTACAAGAATTTAAGTGTATTGCTAATATAATTTACGGAAAATTGCACTATTACTATTGTGAGTTTCCTGCCGTAATGTGGCCAAGAAATTTTGAATTTCTGATGAGAAAGTATACTTTCACTATTTTGCTTTTCTGATTTCAATATTTTAGAAGAAGTGACTATTAGATACGGTCAGTTATAGTATTGGAATTGCCGTGATTGAAAATCTTATGCAGAATAATTATAACTGGTAATTGCAATGTTGCATCTGCCTTCTAGTTGCAGTAGTGTCGTCTCGGGGAGGTGGGATTTGCCTCCTACATTTTGAGATATACTTTTTTATGGGTATTTTCCGTGAAAAATGTCCTTTTGGTATTTTCGTTGAAAAGAAGTTCTAGTGTCCTTTTTAAGTAAGCAACAAAATTGGAGAGCAACTAGGCCCCCTCCCACGCAACTTTTTTCCCAAAATCTTCCGATCAAAGTTCTGACATTGCTATTTTGTTCAGTTTAGTTGAATGGCCCATAACTATATCTTTGGAGATAACATAAAACCCCACAGCCCCTGGGGTAAGGTCTTTAAGTTATAAAATTAGCCCATTATTTACGTATAGCATTCGTATAGTATTTGTATTTTGGGAAGTATGCATGCATTTTTCGGTGGGGAGGGGAGGACGAATTTCTTGCTTAGAGGGCTTTGCACGGAGAAAAGTTTCTATAGAGAGGGAATTTTCCCGGGGGTGAACTTTTCAGGGGAAAATGGATGCTGGGGGAATTTGCAAGAATTCCTCTACGGATTTCTAATTTCTTTATATGTCTTGCTTCGTCTTTACTGACTCAATTTTACGCGTGGGGGTGTTAAGGGTAATTGCCCAGGATAAATTTTGGGATTAGATTTTCCAGAGAATATTTCCATGGGGAAGGGGATTTTCCCATGGAGGTAGAGCCAGATTTCTTTGCATTATTAAAAAACCGGTCAGAAATTAAATTAAAAAAAAAACAAGTTTTTTTCAAGTGAAAGTGAGGAGCATTGTTAAAAATTAAAACGAACAGAAATTATTACGTATACGAGGGGATTTGCCCCCTCATTAACACCTTGTTCTTTACGCTAAAGTTTAGATTTTGTCCCAATTCTTTAAAAAACACTCCAGAAACACAAGGGTCGTTTAATTAGAACAATAAATAACTTTTTTTTTAATGCCGGAAAAATTTAGCGTGAAAAACAAGGTGTTGAGGAGGGGAAACCCCCTCATATACGTAATAATTTTTGTTTGTTATAAGTGTTAATATTGCTCCTTACTTTCAGTTTAAAAACTTGTTTTTTATTTAATCCTCAGTAAGGGTCGTGTTCCGCTCATGACTAGTTTATTGCTATCACTGCCACCCTGATAATAACATGCTGTTTATATTATATCATTGAATGTCCTGAGCAGCAAAATTAGTAATTCGTATTCCTGACTAGATACCATTCAGCTTCCTGAATACTGCAATTAGCAAGCTGCTGTCTCGCCCTTAGATTTAAAAAGGCTTGACATGGGTGTCGAAGGACCAACTTCTGTTTCATCGTCAAAAATTGTTCCTGAAAGCGTCAGTTTCCTTAAAATTGTATTTGTTTTATGACCTAACCAATTATAAGACACATATTTATATTTTAGACCATTGCTGCGACAAATCCAGAGGGGTGGAGAAAAGAATATACTCATTGACTGCTCGGTTGAACGTCTTGAAATTTTACTAAAGCAAGTACAACAAATCGGGATGATGACATCAGAATACTCATATGTTCTCACAACGCTGGTAACTATTTTAACTCACTAGTAACTATTTGGCTAATCCCATTTCGGTTGATTATTTTTTATTGTAGTTTCTTAAGTTTTCCGCGTTGAAACTTTGGTTCATCAGTTGATTTTTCAGTCCTTGTGGGTTTTTTTGCTAATATTCTATCCATGTTGATTTTTCTTTATCAATTAAATTCATTTTTGAGCCCTGCTCTCTTTTTATTAATAGAAATGTATTTTTTACAGCTAATTTAGATTTTAAATAATCTTTTCTTTTCTTGTCAAAAAATGCATCATCCCTTTTTTCTGTATTAAATGTTTTCTTAAAACAAAAATAGATTGTTTTTAAAATTCAAGCATAATAAAAACGAAGTTCCTAATGCCACGTCAGAGAGACCAAAAACTGGAGGGCACCCAGATCCCCTCCAACGCCCTTTTTTCCCAAAGGAGACTGAATAAAATTTTTGTATAACCATTTGATTCGACATAGTTGAAGGGTTCAATAAATATGCCTCTAGCAATGGTGTGACCCTCCACCCCTCCCACATCCCCGGGGAAATGGCTTTAAGGCAGACAATTTACCCATTACATATATATAAGGTAAGATATAGTATGAAAAACGGTAAAAAATTCAATTAAAAAAGCAAGTTTTTTCAACTGAAAGTAAAGAGCAACATTCTACTTAAAACAAAAACAAATTTACTCCATATATGAGGAAGGTTGCCCCTTTCTCTTTCTCTCGCTCTTTACAGTAAAGTTTGACTTTTTGTGAGTAGTCTGCATTATTGAACTACCTTTAATAATAGCTAGTTGTAGAGGATAATTGTGCCGTGAAAATGCCAAAAATGATAAAGCGAAAGTTAAAGCGCAAATTTTTTTTGGAAAGAATTCATCCTTGACAGGGTAATAGTGTTAGCAATAGTTTACTTCCTATAATAACAATGAACAAATTTAAGACAAAAAACAGAAGAAAAATCAAAGTTATGAGACTGTTGGTAATTCTAGAAATATTGAAGCATAAGTTAATGCATTGTACATTTTCAGGACTTGCACACAATCAACCTGGAAGACTATCAATACGGTGGAACTAACATAACGGCTCTTAGACTAGTCGATCCTACGAAACCTGAAAGTGCAAGCTTGGTTTCTGACTGGGTCCAATCAGAACAAAGATACGGCAGAAGAATCAATAACAGCGACATGACTATCACGGTAGCTCACTGTTCCTATGATATAATCTTTCTAGAGATGCAATCTAAACGCTCTACTTCGATTATCGGGTCTGACCGTCTACATAGGGGTTGGTCTTCTTTTCTCAGAGTTCAAATATGTTTTATTATTGCAAGGTATCGAGCACAGACCCTCTGAAAAGCTGTGTTTGCCCTTGCTATATATGGCCATTTGGGGCTAAAAAAAACATGGATCCGAGCTGAGGTCTGGTAAGATTTTGTTGTTGATACAGATTAACAGATTCGAAGGTTGTTGTTTTTCATGGTATAGAATTTGTAATATATACCTTGGCAAATTAATAAAATCAAACTCTTAATTTTGTTTTAAAACTCTATATTAATATTAAAAATAAAACTGAAACAATTGGCGAGAAAATGATACACACAAGGCCGATAAGCTAAAGGTGACGTTTGGAGCCCTCTCCCCTCTAAGAGCCTCCTTTGTTAATATCTGATCAGGAGTTTACACAAGAGGCCATTACCATAGTAGGGTAAGATGAAAGTTAAAGAAAATGAAAACTATTATATGTTTGTTTGCTATGATTTTATGTTTAAATTCGGTTCATTTTGGCTTTCATTTGTGCCCTAATAACAAAATGTTTTTGTTCGTTTTAAGCTTGATTTGCACATTCAACTTAAGCTTCACTCGTTTTGAGTTTTATTTATTCATTTATATTAGTACCTGCTGTATGTTTTTTTGCTATGATTGTTTATTTTAATTTCTGTTCACATTGAGTTTCGTTTATTCTTTAATATTAATTTCTGGTTGTTTTGAGTTTTCTTTTTCTTTTGATCTTAAGCTTAATATGGCTTTTGCTTTTCTTTAGAAAACTTCTTTTTCGGATTTTTTTTTTTTTTTATTAATTTCTGTTCGTTTTTGATTGCCAAAGTTTGAAGTTTTTCAAAATTCCCTATTTAAAAATATTTTTTTCTTTTCTAAAATAAATTAACAGTTTTGGTAAGAAATAACAAACTAACTGAACGTTGGGTTTATCATGATGTTAATTGCTGAAAGCTTACCAGCTCAACATTTTGTTTTACCCAGGCTGGACTTAAAGCTTTAACGTCTCCAGGCTTGAGCGTTTTATCGCCCTGTTTTTGCAAAATTTTCGGGGGAATCCCCGAAACTTCGGAAATAACGAAAGCCACAGGGCCTAGTGGGCCTATTTGTGAATCCTGGTCTGGTTTTACTGCAATTTTCATTATATTTTCAATGTTGTAATAAGAACAAAAGAAAATGTTTTTGATATAATTCCTTACAGTAAAGCACCGAATAAGAAGTTGGCCATATACTTTTACCGTTTGAGAAACGGGCAGTAACCATGCTCTTGTTTGTAGTGAAGACACCATTCTGTAGAAGCACATAACCCCTACTCCCTGAAAACAACCGCGGTCTAACAACCAATTCATAATCCAATTGTCACTTGCGTTCGAATTCTATTCTACCAATTACTATAATAATAAAAGGTAAACTAATTTTTTAGAACATTGTAGCCACTTAAGTAAGAGAATGGCAATTCTAAGTAAGAGAATTGGTTATTTAAGTGAGAGAATGATACTTCTACCGTTAGGGAAACGGGCAGTAACCATACTCTTGTTTTTAGTGAAGATACTATTTAGTAAAAGTTCGTAACCCCAATTATTTCGGAAGGAATGTGGGAAAAACTTTTGGAAAGTTTAATTAATATTTGCTGGTTTTTTCATTGCAAAAATTTTTAACTTTAAAAAAAACTCCTTGTTTCAAAATAAGGTTTTTTTCAACATCAAACTTTCATTAAAGTATTTAAACTAGTATCAAAGTAACAATATCAAAGTACCAAAGTATCAAAGTAAAGTAAGGATCGAAGTTAACAAAGTATCAAAGTAACAATAAGCAACTTGTACAACTTACAGCCCTTGCACCATAAATCGAAGTTACCACTTAAATAACTAAATTCAAGTATCAAAGTAAACAAAATATCAGAGTAACAATAATTAAGTTCCATAAATCAGAGCCCTTTCCCCATGGCTGGGGGGTGGGGTCAACCATGGAAGAGCGGTTATTTGGCCTTTGAACTACTTTGAACAAAATGACTACCTCCCAATTTTGACCGGATTCCCTTTGGGAAAGTGGGGCGTGGAATATTCGGCCATTGATCACTTTTGACTGTTAAAAGAGAGCTAGAAGTTTCAATTTCCGATCAAATGAGCCCCCTCCAAAGTTAATACGACCACCTCTCTCACGGAACCTTATATTCTAATCACAAGTTAAAATCCTTGCCCCGGGGCTAGGGAAGATTTCTCTACCCCTAAGTTATTGTAATTTGAATTTTTGACTGTTTTGATGAAAATGGCTATTTCAAAAATTTGATAAGATGTATTTGGAGAAAAAAGGCACAAGGGGAAAGGGGTCTAGTTACTTTTTGATCACTTCCGATTCTTAAGAACTTACAACTTACAGAAGTTATAATTCTTGTCCGGGTGCTATGGGGGATTTTTCAGCCCGTAATTTATAGTAATTTGAATTTTTGACTATTTTAAACAAAATGGCTACCTCAAAATTTTCATTTGATGTGCTCGGGGAAAAAGGCACGGAGGTGGGGGTAGATACCCTCCGATTACTTTTGATGGCTCTTAAAAAGGCAACTAGAGCTTTCAATTTCAAATCAACCGAGCCATCTCTGAAGTTTATACGACCACCTCCTACATAAAGCCTTATACTCCCTCGGGGCATGGCTTACAACACTTGTCCACGGACATTGAGGGGGTGTGTCTGCTCCGAAGTTTCTGTTATTTGATCTTTAAACTATTTTGAACAAAATAGCTATAGAAAAATTTTGATTGGATGCATCTGGGAAAAAGGGCCTTGGAGGGACTAGTTGCCCTGCAATCACTTTTGATTCTTGAGAAGGGGACTTTACAATCAAATAATATGCTCCCGGGCATATTTTACAACACTTGCCCCCAGATTCTGGGGGGGGGGGGCTGTTTTATCCCTGAGATTTTGTTATATTGTCTTTTGTCTGTTTGAATAAAATGGCTATATAATAGATTAATTTAGTTGCATTTGAGGAAAAGAAGGTTGGGAGGGAGGGGGGCTAGTCGCCATCGGATCACTTTTGACTCTTAAAAGGCGAATTAGAACTTTCAATTTCTAATCATTTGAGTCCCCTTCAAAGTTTATACGACCGCCTTTTTCATTAAAACCTTATATGTCCCCTCTGCATAGGTCGCAGCCCTTCCCCTGGCTCTGGCAGGGGGGGGGGGGTATGTCGAAAACGAAGTTTTTGTCATCTTATCTTTGGACTATTTCAAACAAACTGGCTAATTCAAAATTTTCATTTCATGTATTTGGGGAAAAGAGGGTGTTTGTGTCAGGGGGGGGGAGATGCCCGCCGTTAACTTTTGACTCATAAAAAGGTAACTAGAACTTTCAATTTAGAATCAAATGATCCACCTTCGAAATTTACGCGACTACGCTTTACATAGAAACCTTATACGCCTCCGGGGCATAACTTAAAACATTTGCTCCGGGAATCAAGGGGGTTTTGTCGACTCCGGAGTTTTTGTGATCTGATGTTTGAACTATTAAAAAAAATGGATATCTCAAAATTTGTATCAGGTGGATTTGGGTAAAAAAGCGCTAGGGGGGGGGGCTAGTTGCGCGTGGATCTCTTTTGATTCATGAAAAGTGAACTAGAACTTTTAATTTCCAATCAAATAAGCCCTCACTGAAGTTTATACGAGCTTCCCTTCCTTAAGAACTATATATGCCCACAGGGCATAACTTACAACGCCTGCCCCCGGTCCCTGGGGGGTTTTGTCGACACCGGAGTTTTTCTTATCTGACCTTGAACCATTTTTAACAAAATTGCCATCTAAAAATTTTTATCGGTTGGTTTTGAGGAAAAAAGGGCTGGGGGGGGGGCTAGTTGCCATCGGATCTCTTTTGACTCTTAAAGACTGAACTAGAACTTTCAATTTCCAATCGAATGAGACCTCTTTGAAGTTTATACGAGCATTCCTTTCATAACAACCATATATGCCCCAAGGGGATAATTTACAACGCCTGCCCCCGGGTCCTGAAGTATTGTGTCGACCTTTGAGTTTTCGTTTTATGAGCTTTGAACCATTGTTTAAAGAAATGGCTATCTCAAAGTTATTATCGGATGGGTGGAGGAAAATAGAGTGAGGATGGGGGGGGGCTGGTTGCCCTCTGATCTCTTATTAATCTTAAAAAGTGAACTAAAACTTTCAATTTCCAACCAAATAAGCCCTCTCCAAAGTTTATACGAGCATCCCTCCCATAAGAACCATATATGCCCCCAGAGCATAACTGACAAGGCCTGCCCTCGGGCCGTGGGGGGTTACGTCGACTCAGGATTTTTTTTATCTCACTTTTGAAATATTTTTAGCAAGATGGCTATCTCAAAATTTTTGTCGGACGGATTTGGGGAAAAAGGGCACGGGGGGGGGCTAGTTCCCCTCAGATCTCTGTTGACTCTTAAAAAGTAAACTCGAACTTTCAATTTCCAACCAAACGAGCCCTCTGTGATGTTTATAAGTGCATCCCTTTCATAAGGAACGTATACGTCCCCAGGACATAAGTTGCAACACCTGCCCCGCTTGCCCTGGTGGGTTGTGTCGCCGCCAGAAATTTGTTATCCAATTTTTAACCATTTTTTTTTTAAATGGCCATCTCAAAATTTGTATCAAATGGGTTTGGGACAAAAGGGTGTAAGGGGGGGGAGCTAGTTGCCCTCCGATCTCTTTTGACTCTTAAAAGTGAACCAGAACTTTAAATTTTCAATCAAATGAGCTTTCTATGAAGTTTATACGAGTATACCTTCCATAAGAACAATATATTCTCCAGGGCATAACTTAAAACACCTGCCCCTGGGCCCTTGGGGGCTGTATCGACGCCGTAGTTTTCCTTATCTGGCCTTTGAACTATTTTCAACAAAATGGCTATCTAAAAATCCCTATCGAATGGGTTTGGGGGAAGGCTGAGGGGGCTAGTTGCACTCCAATCTTTTTTAACTCTCAAAAACTGAACTTGAGCCTTCGTTTCCAATCAAATGAGGTCTCTCTGAAGTTTATCCGAGTATCCCTTTCGTAAGGATCGTATAAGCCCCCAGGGCATAATTTACAACGCCTGTCCTTTTTTTTTTATTTGATCTTCGAACTATTTTTTAAAAAATGGGTTAAAAAGGATTTTTTTAACAAAATGGCTATCTCAAAGTTCTTATCGGATGGGTTTGAGGGAAAAAGGGCATGGAGGGTGGGACTATTTACCCTCCCATCTCTTTTGACTCTTAAAAAGTGAACTAGAACTTTCAACTTCCAATCGAACGAGCCGTCTCTGGAGTTTACAGGAGCATCCCTTCCATAAGAACCATATATACCCCCATAATATAATTAAGAACGCCTGCTCCCGGACCCTGGAGGGTTGCGTCGACATCGGAGTTTTTGTTTTCTGATGTTTGAACTATTTTTAAGAAAATGGCTATCACTATTTTTATTGGAAGGGTTTGGGAGAAAAAGGGCCTAGGGGAGGGTTAGTTGCACTTGAATCTCTTTTGTCTCTTAAAAGATAAACTAGAACTTTCAATTTCCAATCAAATGAGCCCTCTCTGAAGTTTATACGAGCATTCCTTCCATAAGAACCATATATTCCCTCAGGGTATAGCTTACAATGACTCCCTTCGGGCCCTGGGGGGTTGTGTACCAGAGTTTTCGTTATCTGTCTTTTTAACTATTTTTAATAAAATGGCTATGTCAGAATTATTATCTGATGCATTTGGGGAAATGGGCATGAGGGAAATGGGCCTTGATCTCTTTTGACTATTAAAAAGTGAGCTAGAACTTTCACTTTCCAAACAATTAGCCCTCTCTGAAGTTTATAAGAGCATCCCTTCCATAAGAACCATACATGCTCCAGGGCATATCTTACAACGCCTGCCCCCGGGCCCTGGGGGGTTCTATCATCACTGGAAATTTTATTATCTAGTCTTTGAACTATTTTTAATAAAATAGCTATCTCAAAATTTTTATCGGATGTATTTGGGGGGAAAAGGGTTCAGGGGGAGGGGTGAGGTAGTTACCCCCCGACTAATTTCGACTCTGAAAAAGGGAACTAGAACTTGTAATTTTCAATAAAATGATCAAAAATATCTTTGATATTTCGTCAAAAAACGGTCAGCCATAAAGCCGTGCTCACACTAGGCTGTTTAGCAGCCATTTCTATCTAGTCACTGGTAATATTGCCAGCAACCAACTTAGTCTGATCCAGAACCAGTGCCTGGTGAATGCTGGCTGGCCAGTGTTTAAATTATGCTAGTTTTTCTCTGAATGTTTATCGTCAACGACTTTATTCTTATTTCCCTTTTCTTCTTCATACTCTTCTATGTGTATCAACTTTTACAGTATAAGTTATTATCATTGTATATGACAGCTTATTTTAAATTATTAGTTTGTTTTATAGACTCGTATGGCTATGATTTACGACGGAGTTGTTCTTTTTGCAAAGGCCCTTCATGAACTAGATAGAAGCCAGGATGTGAATATAAGGCCTCTTAGTTGTGACTCGGCTGATACTTCAACATTTGGGAACTCTCTGGCTAATTACATGCGTCTAGTAAGTTTAGTATTGAAACACTTAGAAGTTATAATAAAAAATAGTTTATTTGTAGCTAAACTGTAAATCTATTAGAATATTCAATAAGATTATATTATTGAAAACCTAAATAGTAACATCTATAAATAATTTTGATTATCGAAATAATTTGATTATAATTTTGGTTATCTGTAGATGTAAACTTCATTTATTGAGAGAATTAGCATTAGAGTGGATGATTCGTAATCCGTGTGGAGTTTTAAATCCAAATGCCAGTTTTATGTTTCATAAAAATGATGTTGGTTCATTATTAATAAAAATACATTAATAAATGTTCTTTACTACTTGTTTGGTTGTATCTTTACAGTATTTGTTTATAGTAAAGAACAAACTAAAGATCCTTGTAACTGAAACATCAAAATAAAATGCAATTTTCGATAAAAAGAGCTAGATCTGTTAAAGAAGATGTTGTTTCAACAGACGAACTAACTGATGACGAGAAGAGATTGACATGCTCTTAATTTCCCCTGATGTGGGTATAGTCATTGAGGATGAAGGAGGAAAGGAGGGCAACGCAGACTCTTTGAATCATTTTACAAGTGATGTTTTAGAGACGATAGGGCCTTACATTATTCCTACTTTCATGACAGACGGTGTAGCTGGAGAGACTAATCTGAGCAGCTAAAAAAAGATAATGATAAACGATAATCAAGCGTGCGGTAAGCAACAACCTTGACCATCAAACTTGACAAGATTAATCTAAACAGCTAAATCAAAATGACATGGAAAAAATGTCTTAGGTAATGAGGAATAAAATATGCCATAACAAGATCTCTGGTTAGAAGACACTAAAAACAAGCATAATAATGAATCAAAAATGAAAATAGTGTGTAAGAAAAATCTATGATTGGAGGACAAGTGACAGCAAGGATTATATCGAATCGTAAACGAAATTTACGGTCAACAGGGAAGCAACAGTGAGAATCACAACAAATTCCAGGAGATTACAAATGCACTTCAAATTCTTTTTATTTAGTTTAATAGTAGAAACAGTAGTTGGCCGGTACTAGTAAGGACTGTAAAAGTAGTAGTAAAAGAAGCAGCGGTAGTAGCAACAAAGGTAATGCCAAAACTTATTAAAAAAAGGGTCAAACAAAGAGTTTGCCAACAATTATCAAAAGAAAGGTTAAAACACGGGGTACGCCAAGAGTTATCGAAACAAGGATTGTATCAAAAGTTAGAGAAACAAGGATTAAGCCAAAAGTTAAGCTACACAGGAGCAGACCCCAATTTGACAAAAACGAGCAGATCCAAGTGTGGCGAAAAGAAGTAGACCCTAATTTGACAAAAAGGGGAGACTTCAATTTAGAAAGGAGCAAACCGTAATTTGACAAAAAGGAGCAGCCCTAAATTGACAAAATATGCAAACTCCGATTTGACAAAAAAGAGCAGACCCCAATGTGACAAAAAGGAGGTTACCCCAATTTGAAAAAAGGAGGAAGACTTTAGTTTGTCCAAAAAAAAAACAGATCCCAATTTCACAAATTGATCAAACCAAAATTTGAAAAAAAAGAAGCGAACCCCAATTTGATAAAAAGAGCTGAACCTAATTTGTCAAAAAACAGTAGACTCCTGTTTGAAAAAGGAGCAGATACCTATTTGACAAAAAGGAGCAGACCCCAACTTAACAAATAGGAGTAGACCCCAATTTGACAAATAGGAGCAGACACTAATTTAACAAATATAGGAAAAGACTTCAACTTGACAAAAAGGAGTAGGTTTCAATTTGAAAATGGGGTCTACTTCTGTTTGTCAAACTTGGGTCTACTCCTTTTTGTCAAATTAGGATCTGTTCCTGTACAGCTTTTTATATAAGCCTTGTTTCGATAACTTTTAGCATAATTTTTTTTGCCCATCTATTGATAATTTTTTGCATAAGCCTTGTCGCTTCAATCCTTGTTGCTTCGTAAAATCATCACTTCAATACTTCGTCGCCACAATATATCGTTGCCTCAATCTATCGTCGCTTCAATCCATTGTCACTTCAATCAATCGTCTCGCCAATCAGTCGCTATATAAATCAATTGTGTTATAAAAAAATGTGTTTTCAGTTTTAAAAATATTCCTTGTTGCTTTATGTTTACATTCATTTTCCCCTTTATTAATCTAGTAAAATGGATCTGATTTGGAATTATAGTCAGAATTAACAACCTTGGCATTAAGGGCAAAACTAGGTAATTGATGTAAGTCTAACGGCAGATATTGGCTTTGAAAATGCTATATTTCCTGATTGAGGTTTTTATATGATAATGAAGTAGTGTGAAATAAATGCTGGAAATTTCGCCAGTCCTTTCAAACGATAATAAAAAAGTGTTTCTCTTATGATATTTTTTAATTCCAAATTGTTTTCCAATGATTTTTTTCTTGTGTTTTTAACGTTGCATAATATAACTAATTGCTTGAGTCGCGAGAAAACACATGTAGAAGGCAAATTATGAAATTTACAAAAGATTTACCAATTTTACTACTGACGTGTGCTCAGTTTTGCTTAGCATAGGACTAGCTGTAAGAATTTATCGAATTAAATCGCAGCTTGGAGCGATATAAGGATTTTTCCTTATCAAGGTGGGACTTGAACGTGTAGGTTGAAGGTGCAGAAACTGTTTCCTCAGACAGGTGATTACACAGATTGATAACTCTTTGGCTGAAGAAATGACTTCATGTCTACTCGTGGAATGCTGCATGGGGAGCTTCATTGAATGTCCTCTAGTACCAGAATGCAAGGGCTGTGCAAAGAGACCGGGAAAGGGTGCTTTCAGAAAGGATTTTTTTGGTTAAAATCATATCGCCCCTTTTTCTTCGGTATGTCAGTGTCGAATAAAAAGGGGTGATATGATTTTAACCAAATTTTAACCAATTTTAACATTGTTTGTGACAAATTCATTATCTGTGTTTAACACAAAAATTTGTCCCTAGAATTTTAGACTTCAATTACTTTCTTTCAACAGGTTGAAATGGAAGGCTTGACAGGAGTGATTAAATTTGACACTCGTGGTGTTCGCAGCTACACCGTCTTCGATATTGTAGAATTAACAGAAGATGGACTGAATAAAGTTGGAAACTGGGAGCCTTACCTTGGAATTAATCTCACGAGACGATTTATTCCATTAGAGGAAGTAAAATCTGAAGGCCTTCGGAATAAAACCATGATTGTTACAACAATATTGGTAATATTTTAGTTGGTACTTGTTAAATATCCTGACCCCACTCTAATATTTTGATCTGTATGATCTGAGAAAAACCGGTTTGTCTGTCTGCATTAGATTATAATTAATTTAGTCTCATTGTGAAATAATACGGTTAAAGTATATTTTTATTGAATATTTAATATATAAGTGGTTTGGTTAGGTATTTAGTATAATACACTGTGCGTGGCCTGCTTTCCATAATTCTCTGTTATAGATTCCATAATTTTGATTCTAAAGTATTATACTTTCATCATATTTTGGTATTTTTCATCATGATTAATCTAACTCCACTTCTTAGGTGGGGTGGGCATATTTAATAAATACCTTTTTCTTTACTATCAAACAGTTCGTGGTAACGAACTGTAGTAAGGAGCGACCCGGCTCAATAGTAACCAAAACTCTAAAAAATTGAATTTTGATATCAATAAATACATCAAAAGAATCGCATTTTAATGCTGATTTTAAATATATAAATTTCATCAAGTTTAGTCTTACCCATCAAAAGTTACGAGCATGTGAAGATTTGCCTTATTTAAGAAAATAGGGAGAAACACCCCCTAAAAGTCGTAGGATCTTAACGAAAATGACACCATCAGATTCAGCGTATCAGAGAACCCTACAATTGAAGTTTCAAGCTCTTATCTATAAAAATGTGGAATTTTGTATTTTTTGCCAGAAGACAAATCACGGGTGCGTGTTTATTTGTTTGTTTTTGTTTTTTTTTCTTTTCTTTTCCCCAGGGGTCATCGTATCGACCAATTGGTCCAAGAATGTCGCAAGAGGGCTCATTCTAACGGAAATGAAAAGTTCTAGTGCCCTTTTTAAGTGACCAAAAAAATTGGAGGACATCTAGGCCCCCTCCCACGCTCTTTTTTTCCCAAAGTCAACGGATCAAAATGTTGAGATAGCCATTTTGTTCGGCATAGTCGAAAACCATAATAACTATGTCTTTGGGGTTGACTTACTCCCCCACAATCCCTGGGGGAGGGGCTGCAAGTTACAAACTTTGACCAGTGTTTACATATAGTAATGGTTATTGGGAAATGTACAGACGTTTTCAGGGGGATTTTATTTTGTTTGGGGGTGGGGCTGAGGAGAGGGGGCTATGTTGGAGGATCTTTCCTTGGAGGAATCTGTTATGGGGGAAGAAAAATTCAATGAAAAGGGCGCAGGGTTCTCTAGCATTACTATAAGAAAACAATGAAAAATAAACATGAAAACGTTTTTTCAAATGAAAGGAAGAAGTAGCATTGAAACTTAAAACGAACAGAGATAATTACGCATATGAGGGGTTCTAAAAATACTTTAGCATAAAGAGCGAGGTATTTAGGAGGAGATAAATACCTTGCTCTTTATGCTAAAGTATTTTTAGTAAATTCAACTATTTATTCAACGGCCTTTCTGATTCAGGGATCATTCTTAAAGAATTGGGACAAAACTTACGATTTAGTGTAAAGAGCGAGGTATTAACGAGGGTACAAACCCCCTCGTATACATAATAAAAATATAAGGTTATGAAAGTTTGTTACGTAAGTTAATTCTTAGATTACGTGTATTTTTTACTAATAAAAACGTTCATTAAAAATTAAAAGTTCTAGTTGTCTTTTTAAGTAACCGAAAAATTGGAGGGCAACTAGGCCTCCTTCTCCACCCCTTATTTCTCAAAATCGTCTGATCAAAACTAAGAGAAAGCCATTTAGCCAAAAAAAGAATTAATATACAAGTTTCATTTTAATAATTTATGTGCAGAGAGCCAAAACCAAACATGCATTAATTCAAAAACGGTCAGAAATTAAATAAAAAAAAAACTAATTTTTTTAGCTGAAAGTAAGGAGCGACATTAAAACTTAAAACGAACAGAAATTACTCCGTATATGAAATGGGTTGTCCCCTCCGCAATCCCTCACTCTTTACGCTGAAGTTTGACTCTTTGCCACAATTCTACTTTTTAAAACCATTAAAAGCTTTAGCGTAAAGAGCGAGGGATTGCGGAGGGGACAACCCATTTCATATACGGAGTAATTTCTGTTCGTTTTAAGTTTTAATGTCGCTCTTTACTTTCAGCTAAAAAAATTAGTTTTTTTTTTATTTAATTTGAGGAAAAGAAACCTCTCCCAATGCTAACATTTTGATCTTAAATCGTCGAATACTATTCTTCTTCTATTGAATATCTTTATAAGAACTCTTACATGTACTTGAATGATATACACTCTACCTAATGTTCTTCTAATATGTGTCTCTGACATTCAATCCTAATAAAATATACCAAAGTAAGATAAAAATATAATTTCAAGTAAGATGAATATATATATATTTATATATATATATATATATATATATATATATATATATATATATATATATATATATATATATATATATATATATATATGTATGTTTATATATTTATCTTAATATATATTATATATATATATATATATATATTTATCTTAACAAATATTATATATATATATATATATATATATATATATATATATATATATATATATATATATATATATTTATATATATATATATATATATATCCACTATTTTTATGGTTAAAGCACGTAGTAACGCGATCAACATAGCCCGCCGTATTAGCTTTAAGACCTGTGTCAATTTTTCAATATACTTGCTTACACTTGGGCTTTGTAAAATTGCTCTCTACTCCCGATTTTCATAAAATTTCACGACGGAAACAGTAGATTTTCATCCTTTCATTCTCCTTGTTGTAAATCAAGAGGAGGAAGACACTTATAAGAATAGTCTTTCTATTTTGGATGAAAGTTTGATTTTTACGGTTTCTCAGATCCATTAATTTTCAAGGAAACCCCCTTGTTAAATATATAAATCTACGCGTCAGAAAATAGGTAACAAACCTCCGTTAATGCGTTATCTCAAGTGTTATATCTATAGTTCTTTTTTTTCTGAGATTAGCAATGCTTAAATAAAAATGAAAACTATGTTAAATAAATAAATATAAAATAACCATTTTTTGCTCTTTCATATTATAATTTCTTTTAATCAATATAAGTAGAAGAGTTGGGTTATTCTTCCTCTCTTGTGCTCACGGGTTCTATGCCTTCTGAATACGAGGTAAGCTTTAAACTATATAGGCTGATACTGAAAGATGTGCCATGTTTAAATTTGTCTTTCAGAGTCCCCCGTATGCTATGTTGAAAGAGTCACCGGAGCAACTAATCGGTAATGACAGGTTTGAAGGAATGGCAATTGATGTTATAGATGAAGTTTCCAAACTCCTTGGCTTCAACTATACTTACAGAATTGTTGAAGATAATGCATGGGGAAACCGTAATAAGGAAACTGGACAGTGGAATGGAATGATCAAAGAAATATTAGACGGGGCAAGTTTTCTTTGGTAGTATAATCTTTGACTTATGCAAAAAATTTAACGGTAAAGAAAGACTCTTTCTCTTGGCTTGGGTAATCCCATTCACACAACTTCTCATCCCAAAAATTCCAGATCACAAAACTTCTCACCATACAACTTTTCAGTAAATAACTCTTATGCCCCCTCACGTTATTGCCCATCCATACATTTTTCGGCAATTATTTTGTATTTTTCTTTAATCAGTTGCTTGTTGCTCCTCACAGGCACTGAGTGAGCCTGCACAGGAGCAACAGCTTCATAGAGTCTTCTGTAATACTTAAAACTCTGAATTTAATGAAAATCAAATGCCATTTATAGAACTGAACGCGCACTGTTCTGATTTTTTATTTCTTTACTGCAATATTAGCTTGTAATCAACAAGATCACAAATACTTGATTACAAATATGTGTATGTTTGTAAATTAGCTAGAGGCTTTTTATGAATAATGTACGTGGTAGGGCTTGAATCACTGTGGCTAGGGGGGGAGACTAAGCTACCCCATTAAATGACATGTATGTCATCTTATAGGACTTCTCTTTAACTAAGAAGCCTTTTGTTTTTGGTTTTTATACTAGACTAAGAAAACAAACAAGAAATAACAAGGAAATACCAGAAGGGCAAATATATGACTCTGGAAGCTTATGCTAAAAATTATTTTTTTGGGTTGTGTTTGTGTGTGCATTGGAAGGGTCAAAGACCCTCATTGCGGCTCTAATTACACACACTGAAAATTATAACATGAATCCTCTTCAATAAAGAGCAAAATATCTAATCTTCTGTGAAAAAAACTGGCAAAAAGATAAAGCGGGATGTATTGGAGGGATAATTGAACCATATTATGCCTCAACTAATAAGATTGAAAATCCTTGTTTATTTGTTATTTAAATATGGTGGATTATGGTCACCTTTTTGCTAAAAATGCGGATATGGCAGGGTCAGGACGGGGTTGAGGGGCCTCAAACATACTTTGTTTAGCCAATCACAGAGGTAAAAATTCTTGTTTCGGTCTGATTTACAAAATGAAAATTGTTTGTGCAAAAAGATCATGACCGGACAAATAAAAAAGCTCGTAGAGTTTGAGGATGGCTTTGTTCAAATAAAGCGCCTACCTTTCTACTGATAGACTGGTGGCTGAACATGGACCTGTTTTATGTTTGAAATTACATAGGGCGTTAATTTTGCATGATTCTGCGTCAAATAAAGCGAAGAAGCAAAATGCCTACCAATAAAAAAAAAAAAAAAACCAGCACAGTTTTTTACCAGTAAAAAAAAAAAAAAAAAAAAAAAAAAAAAAAAAAAAAAAAAAAAAAAAAAAAAAAAAAAAAAAAAAAAAAAAAAAAATGTGAACATGGATGGTGGGAAGGTTTGGTGCCTGAAGGTCTACAGTTAAACCTTGCGCATTAAACAACGATAAATAATTGAATTTCTGTGATTCTGGTTCAAAAAGGGTACCACGAGCCTAAACACATAATAAATGTGAGGAAAGGTTTGGTTTAGGTAGGCTATTGATCCACTTTGGCTCTCTAATTGCTCAGATTACAAATCCATGCATAACTCCGGTATAAAAAAAGGAAGGGTAACATACTTATTGTCAATAAAATAGTTGGTGAAGAGGAGTCTGGTGGGAGGAAGGGTGTTGAAGAAACCTCGAATTGTTTCATCTAGCCTCAAAATAAGTCTGACATGTCTACCTTCTTTTTAAAGTTTTGGGGAGAGGAAGTGATGGAGGAACTACAGACCCACTTAGCTCCATCATCTTGTTTTTTCCAACTACTCATAGCTTTACCTTTAAATGTAGTTTTAATTTCAATAGTTTAAAACTTAATTTTCTAGCAACGGATCAACTTTTCAAAATTGATGCTAAGAAAAGGTTTAAGGATAAGCTACAATTGCTGTAACAACGAGAAAACTATTAAATTTCAACACGTTGCCTGAGTCCTAAACATAGAAAAAGAAATAACAACAGAAATCCCAAACATGATTTGTATGTAAAAGTAGATGGCATGACGCTCTGAAAGGTGTCTTTTGTGGATTTCTAAAATTTTCTATTTATTATCCTGAGAAGATGTTTCGGCAATGGTGCAAAAGAAGCGTTAGATATCTTGAACACATCCGGATTTAGTCTAACTTAGGTTTGAAATTGGTCCCTACTTGCTTGCCAGCTTGAACAGGTTCTTCTACTTAAAAGTAGAATGAAGGCTTGGAAAAATTAGAGCGCGAAAAAGTATCTTTACATAGTCCTCTCTTAAATAAAACATAAGAATTCGCTTCAGTTTCCAAGTTATAGGCATTGCCTCAAGGAAAATTTGTCAAATCGTTTTTATGGTGATCTCATATCCATCACACTTTTTTTATGGCCTGAGATTCACACTTTCCGTAAAAACAGGCTAGGTTAAACACTTACCACTGTCTTAAAATAACGGAAATCGATTGCTGTATTTACTAAGGAGCATTATTGCAACACAGAGCTAGCAGCTAAATGGTACTCTTTTATTAATAGTCTTATCATTTTATTAATTATTTCTCTTTTATTAAGAACCATAGGCTAACTAATTTATATCTTTATTCCTGTACAGTATCCCTGGGAATTTAAAGAGTAAAATGAAAAATTTTCTAATGTTTTACAGCAATAGAGCAATTGAAAAGCGAACATTTTTGAGTTTTTTTTAACAGTCCAAATAGAAACGGTTTGAGTCGTGTGGCTTTAGTTCATACACATCAGCCATAATAAGCAAGATGGAAACCTCAAAATATGCCAAAAGACCTGAGAAATACAGTCTTGCCTTTCTCTAAAAGAAAAAATTTTCAACACACTAAGTAATCAGTAGGTAATCACACAGTTTCTGAATGAGAAAACAAAATCCTTTCAAGTAGAATCATAGACTTAGTTAAGCAATTAAGACTGTCTTAAGTTAAAAAATATCTTACGACTACTCAAAGTAAGTTTTCCAGTTTATTTAAGGTTATGTTTTTGAGTTAAAACCCTTGATTTTTTTGCTATTTTTGCTTTAATTTCTTGCTATCCCTTCATCACAGTCTTGCAGATTTTTAAAATTATAGCTAACGGTGTCAATCTTAAAATTCTGTTCCAGAAAGCAGATATGGCAATAGGCGATCTTTCAATCAACTTTGAACGAGAAGAAGCTGTAGACTTTACTATGCCATGGATGAACACAGGTAACAGAACATCTTTTGTAATTGAGTATTCCACAAATTCTCCCTAAAGGTATTGATCCTGGGAAGAAAGCAATCATATAGAATAGATACAAAATCAAAAATTCCTGCTAAACCTGTCAAAACATAGGTTGATAGTTTCTTTTTGTTAGAAACTTTTTTGTCTTAAAAGCACTGCTGAACTTGACCATTGCTCTTTGCAATATATCTTACTTTTTTTTAAATAATAAGCATAGATAAATTTATTGTCAGCTGTTTTTGTTTCAATGTTTATCAAATAGGTTGATTGCAATGACTGTTCGAATTATCATGTTCTTTTGAAGCCTTAATTTGACTCAATATTTACATTCCCCCAAATTCTCAGTCGCTGCATTTTTGTTGTCTTGGCCCTGTTGCCTCTTATTTGTGTGAATTTTAGTTTTAGGTAGTTTCAGATTGAAATTTAAAGCAATAGAAGATATTTGCTTTCAAAGCTGGACAGATAATATTAAGACGAAACTATTTTCTTTTTGAACACTGCCAATACCACTTTTTAACAGTGGTCTAAAATTGAAACTCACAATACTACTAAAGAAGAAAAAAACAATTTCAACCTACATCAGAAAGTTTTTATTAGGATCAAGAATTCTATTAATAATTCATTCCCAACCTAAGTAAGAATTAGAAGCTACCTTTATCATCATGAGCCCTACTCCTTGCATAAATACCCCATCCTTCCTAACTAAATAAATGAATTGTATATCACCTACTTTCATGTTTTCTAATCCAGGGAGATGAGTTTCTGAAACTCCTAAAAAGTGTACTTCAAAACGTGGGCTTGTCAAAATGACAACATGATAGTTGGCTTTCAACATTTGAATATTCCATTTCGAATTTTTTTACATTTTCTTAATCAGAAAAATTGTTACGGTTTGAAAAAAATGAGTTCCACCAGTGTAGGTAAAGGACTACTACTTCTTTTTAAGTCTAGAAAAGCGCTTAAAACGTCTTAGAACTGAACAGCAAGTAATCTTTTGAGTTTGCAGTTGAAAGGAGGCCTTGTACAATCGTGGACCCTTCTTGACCACTACATGGGTTCCCACACTTGGCGAGGCTCATTTATCAACAAGAATCGAAATCATATACATTCAATCTCAATCCTATTATCTCCGAAACACTATATACTTAGGCCTGCAAATACCAAACTATAATAGGGAGGCCACAAATAATAAATAGTAATGCTGTGGGCCCCGGCACTCGACACGCGGCAGCCTTCTAAATGTGGATTCTCATTGTCACTTGTCTTATAACCACAGACAATTTGAGCCTTTTGTGATTTCATGACGTCACCACAGGTTCGATTCAGCCACCCTGTGAAAAATACGAATTCTTTCTTAAACTCCTGACCTATTTAGATCATTTTTGTCACCAGTATTCGCTGTTCCTTGTTCCCAACCGTAGATTTCATTGTCAATTTTTGTTCATCTTTACCTCAGAATGTTTTTTCCTTGCCGTTTGCTTTAGCAGTTTAGGTTCATACACTATCTGATTTATTTTCTTAAGGCATTATAGATGAAAAAAATATGTCTTTTCAGTTTTCAACCACAGATCACCGTCAAATTCTGTTTACAATTCAATGTGATTCTCGCTGCCGTTTTTTTTTCATCTCACTTTCACTAGTTTTCTAATCATATTTATCTGTGCTTCATTTTTATCAATTTACCACTTAAAAACTTTAAATAACCTTAAATTAGAATTGGCGCCTTTGAAAAATTACGTTTTTTTGGTTATTGGACCTTTAGCTTTGATAGTCCAGATTGATAGTCCAGGTTGTCGATTTTCACCCGTTTTGAATTTAATTTGTTCGGGCTGTCATCTTGGTCATATCACGTTTGATAATTAAGATGGTTCCAAAGAATCATCATTTTAATTCTCATTGCTATCATTTTCAATTTTGACAATCCCATTTTTCTTTCTTCTTCATTTTAGATTTTAATTACTTCAGACAATTTGAGAATGCCCTCTGCTTTAGCTGCCCTTTTTGGCCTAGTCTTACATGATTGTCCGGATTGTAGATTTGTTACTTGTTTAGGTGGTGGAACAATTTTTTTTTTCTTTCAACGAATGATCATTTATAACATTTGTAAATTTTATTGTTTTGGGTCTTGTCTCATTTGATCGTCCAGTTTGTAACACTGACTGTGTACTAACCTTCAAACTATTAGTTTTCTTTGTTAAGGTTTTTGAATTCTTATAATTCCTTGTTACAATATATACAAATATTTTGGCAATTACCATTTTTTTTGCGTAATTTCTAACACCGATTGTCTACTAGCCTCAAACTTTTGATTTCCTCTTTTAAGATTTTTGTATTGTTTTAAGATTTTTAATTCCTTGTTAAAATATATACAAATAGTTTTACAATTACAAGGTTTTTACTTTTTAAGCAATTTAATGTCTTTTCATACCATGGTATTTTCAAATATCGTCGATTATTCAAGAAGTCTGATTTCTAACAACAATTTCCACTAAGCTTCATACTTTTGGTTTTCTTTTTCAAAGTTTTGAATTGTTGTAATCGCCCGTTAAAATATTTACTAAAATTTCTGTAATTACCAGTTTTTTGCTCTTTACGCAAATATATTTCTTTTCGTACTGTCTCTTTTCAAAGATATGATTATTAAATCAAATCTGATTTCTAACAACAATTTCCACTAAGCTTCAAATTTTTGGTTTTCTTTTTTAAAGTTTTGAATTGTTGTAATCGCCCGTTAAAATATTTACTAAAATTTCTGTAATTACCAGTTTTTTACTCTTTACGCAATTCATTTCGTTTCGTACTGTCCTTTTCAAAGATATTTGATTATTAAATCAAATCTGATTTCTAACAACAATTTCCACTAAGCTTCAAACTTTTGGTTTTCTTTTTTAAAGTTTTGAATTGTTGTAATCGCCCGTTAAAATATTTACTAAAATTTCTGTAATTACCAGTTTTTTGCTCTTTACGCAATCCATTTCTTTTCGTACTGTTCCTTTTCAAAGATATTTCATTATTAGATCAAATCTGATTTCTAACAACAATTTCCACTAAGCTTCAAACTTTTGGTTTTCGTTTTTAAAGTTTTTGAATTGTTGTAATCGCCCGTTAAAAAATTTACTAAAATTTCTGTAATTACCAGTTTTTTGCTCTTTACGCAATCCATTTCTATTCGTACTGTCTCTTTTCAAAGATATTTGATTATTAAATCCAAATCTGATTTCTAACAACAATTTCCACTAAGCTTCAAATTTTGGTTTTCGTTTTTAAAGTTTTTGAATTGTTGTAATCGCCCGTTAAAATATTTACTAAAATTTCTGTAATTACCAGTTTTTTGCTCTTTACGCAATCCATTTCTTTTCGTACTAATCTTTTCAAAGATATTTGATTATTAAATCAAATCTGATTTCTAACAACAATTTCCACTAAGCTTCAAACTTTTGGTTTTCGTTTTTAAAGTTTTTGAATTGTTGCAATCGCCCGTTAAAACATTTACTAAAATTTCTGTAATTACCAGTTTTTGCTCTTTACGCAATTCGTTTCTTTTCGTACTGTATCTTTTCAAAGATATTTGATTGTTAAATCAAATCTGATTTCTAACAACGATTTATACTAAGGTTTAAACTTTTGATTTCCTCTTTTAAGATTATTGTTCTTTAAATTATTGTTCTGAATTGATGTGATTTGAATTGATGATTGAATTGTTGTTTTGAATTGCGTTCCTCAACAGCTTCAAAATTTTACATGCATGAAAATCATCAGTTTTCTTCCAAAATTAAGGCTCTTAATGAATGTCAACTTTTTAATTTAGTGCAAGGTTAGGTTGGGTTAGGTAATCTTAGGTCTGGTTTTTAACTCATTTCTGACATTCAAGATCAAATTTAACCTAATCCAACCTAATCAAACTTAACCTTGCCTAGACTAATATAATTTAGCCTAACCTAACTTTAACTTTTACCATCATAGCTTGCACAAGACTGAAAAAGTTAACTCGCAAAGCTAATTGAATCCAAGTAGAGTAATAGGAGTCTCGGACATTCACCGGTGAACTTCGACATGAACCAGATATATGTCTGTCTGTCGAGTGACGTCATTATAAAGATTGAGCTGTACGTTGTCATGAAGTTAGTTGTCGTCATGAACTAAAAAAGCTAAAAAACTAAAAAAACTAAAAAAAGGTAAAAAGCTAAAAACTAAAAAAGAAAAAAAAACTAAAAAAAACTAAAAAAGGTAAAAACTACAAAAAAAAAACTAAAAAGAAAAAAAAAACTAAAAAGAAAAAAAAACTAAAAACTAATAAAAAAACTAAAAAAACTAAAAAACTAAAAACTGAAAAAGAAAAAAAACTAAAAAAAGGAAAAAAACTGAAAAATAAAGGAGATAAAGAAAACAAAAAAAATAAAAATCTATATATATATATATATATAAATAAGTTGTTTGTCTGTCTGTCCGCATATGACGTCTGAATTGTTTCAGGGGGGATATATAAATGACGATGGGGACACAGGGAATGTTTGATTAGCAATCACCATCAATAAAGCTCAAGGGCAATCATTAGATTAATGAGATATAGATCTGAATACGGATTGTTTTTCCCATGGACAATTTTATATTGCATGTTCAAGAGTCGGTAAACCTGACAATCTATTTATATGCACAGACAATGGGACATCGAAGAATGTTGTATATTCGCAAGTTTTACGTAGTTAAAAACATATATATATCTATCTATATTCATAGGTGGGACACAGGGACACAACTACAATGGCGCGTAATTAATATGGCGCGTAACGACTTAGGCGCGCGGGGGGGGGGGCTTGGGTGGCGTGAAGTGCCCCCACCAACCACAATATATATATATATATATATATATATATATATATATATATATATATATATATATATATATATATATATATATATATATATATATATATATATATATATATATATATATACATATATATATATATATATATATATATATATATCTATATATATACATATATATATATATATATATATATATATATATATATTTGTATGTATATATATATATATATTTATATGTATATATATATATATATATATATATATATATATATATATATATATATATATATATATGTATATATATATATGTATATATATATATATATATATATATATATATATATATATATATATATATATATATATATATATATATATATATAAATCATATATCGAATCAGCATATCGGAAAAAACAGGTTCTTTTCTGGAAGCTGTGTAATGCCTAGCAATAGGCTAAGTAATAGACTAGCAAGACTAACTTTTTTTTTGTTTTTTTTTAGGAATATCGATTCTTTATAAAAAACCACAAAAAGCTCCACCAAGTCTGTTTTCCTTTATGTCTCCATTTTCACTTAGCGTGTGGATATGGATGTCAATTGCATACGTTGGCGTTTCAGTTGTTCTTTATATGATAGCAAGGTAAATGGTGTATTTTTATATTAACTTAGGTTAATATATAACTTATCTATTTACTTAGTATTCATGTATATAACTTATGTATTTAATATTTACTTCGGTAAATATAACTTTGGTGTTTTTATATATATATATATATATATATATATATATATATATATATAAATATATATATATATATATATATATATATATATATATATATATATATATATATATATATATATATATATATATATATATATATATATATATAGTGAGTGCAAGTTCGTCAGAATAAAGCAATTAGGATTATTGGTAAATATGTTCAAGAGGTCCATGAAACTAGTGCTTGTTATAAATCCCTGAATATGTTAAATGTTAGAGAAATTAGAGATTTTCAAGCGTCTATATTTGTTTATCAGTGAATGAATGATCTAGCCCCTACAGTTTTTAAAAAATTTTATTGTTTGAATAGCCAAGTGTATTATTATGAAACGAGAAATAGTGATGATATAGCAATTGAGTCAACAGGTACAGTTAGATCTGCATTAAGATATATGGGTCCGCTTATTTGGAATAAGTTTCCAGTGAGTATTAGGACGGCTGAACACCTACTTTCATTTCAGAAAAAGTTAAAAGATTATTTGTTAGAAAGTAATTATCTTTTTTAGGAGGAGGGCAGGGAAGGGGTCTGCGTGAGTGTGGTATAGGCGATTTGTGTTTGTTTTAGGGGGTTGAATAATGTATTGTTTGTTTAAATGAGAGAGATCGATTTGAAGTTTGAATTGATTATGGTTATGTTGTGATTTAAAAAAGAATATAAATTATTGCTTGTGACTGCTGTGCGTCTATAAGATGATGCGTAAATCTAAACGGCTAAAGCAAAAGGCATGGCGGAAATATCCGAGGTAATGGTGAATGACAATAAACAATGAAATCTACAGTTGGAAGACAAGTGACAGCGATGATCACATCGAATTGTAAACGTAGTCTGTTCTTAGAAGAGAAGCAACAGTGAAAATCACAATGAATCCCAGGATAACACAAATCATGGTCGGTATTGAATTCACGCCATATTTTCTTAATTCAATTGAAATTGCTGGTACATCATGACTAAATAATAATGCAATGATTATTCCAAATTCATTTAGAGCCTTAACTTTCGAAAAAATCTTATGTGTGATGTCATATTCAAGAGTTCCAGAAATATCTATCTATCTATCTATATATATATATATATATATATATATATATATATATATATATATATATATATATATATATATATATATATATATATATATATATACATATATATATATATATATATATATATATATATATATATATATATTTACTATATATATATATATATATATATATATATATATATATATATATATATATATATATATATATATATATATCAATATATACAAGAATCAATGTATACTGAGTGCGAGGGCCCAGCCTTAAAAATCGGCTACATATTATTTTTTTTTAACTAGCATATTTATATTTCTGGCTACGAAAACGATCTAAACAGGTAGCAACTCAAAGGAATAATAATTATGTTTCCAAGGGTGATTGTGTCGAACCTATGGTGACACCATGACATCAAGAGGAGGCTCAAATTGTCTGCGGTTAAAAGGGAAGCAACAATGAAAATCCATATATACAAGCCTGCCGCGAAGCCTTGCTGGGAAGCCGCTTGGCTTCCAGTGCTTTATATATATATATATATATATATATATATATATATATATATATATATATATATATATATATATATATATATATATATATATATATATATATATATATATATATATATATATATATATCAGTGTATGTCAGTAAATGTCAGGCATTGCTTAATCTTTTCTAAAAGTTGCACCCGAAAGCTGTTTCCTTTTCGTTACGCGACAAAGGAAAAACATACGTTTTTCAAGCACATCCACATTGTCTTAAAATTTTCCAACAACTTGCAAAATCTAAATCTTTATTTATAGTTTATTACGAACCCGTTCTGTCTGAAGTATTTTGATTTTTCTAGTCATGTTTTGAATGGAAACTTCTTTGTATACGACGGAACCATCATTATTTTTTGTAACAGCCATAAAAGTGACTGCAGTCCAAGTACCAAGCCATATAGTTCAAATAACCTAATTTCCTTTTCGCTCAAAACGCTTTGCTTTCCACCATTTGCTTTTCACTCATAACGTTTTTTCATCTTTTACATCTTTAAGTTTCCTTAACTCTACTCTGAAAAAAGTAAACTTGGTTATTTTGAGAAGTTTGCTAGAATTTGGCTGAGCTCTCATCCTAACATGTTGCCACTTACTTCGCAAGTGTGAGTGGTGGCTATCAAATTGATTTAGCAGTAGCTTCACATTTTGATTATTTTTAGTCACAGTCCACTTTGCAAACAATTTACTATTAATTTATCTTTCATTATGCCCTAAAAGTCTTTTTAGTTTTTTTTTTTACTTGTATCTTGGTTTCCTTTTTTATAAGGTACTATACCAGCCCCCTCTCCTACCTGTAAAAAAATACCGAGTAGCCCACGATGTACCCGACAATTCATTAGATTTTATGGATAGTTTGGATATTTATTATGTTTTATCCAAATTCGTTTCCCCTTTCCAAAATGCCTCCTTCCTCGCGAGACAGAGTATTTTGTTGGGCCTGCACCAACGTGCCTCAAAAGCTATTAGTGGTAAAAAAATATTGCTGGATTATTCGTAAAAATCGATTAAACATGGTCGTTTTAATTCTTTTTTTTTGCATTTCAGACAACTCAAACAATTTCAAATGGAGTGCAATTGAGTGCTTGATTAAGTTATTTCTCAAGTCAATTGGTTGTTTTCTTTCAGTTTTTACTGAGATATTTTCAAGAATCAGTTCTTATAGCCTACAACTTCATTTTTCACTTGAACAACAAGGAAAGTTTTTTGGCTTGAAAATCTAGAAAAGTGGCTGAAACCCCAATACTCAGCATATACGGAATATGTTTTTTTCTTTCTCCTCAGATAGCTCGGCACTGGAACGTCGTGGAGAACTGTTTAATGGCTCATTGTAAAGGAAATTGACACTGTTAAAAACTTTTTGCAATTAAAAAAATAATTTTATAAAATATGATCAACTTTTACGAAAAACTGCATTTTTCATGCATAAGATTGATCAATGACTTCGCAATCGTAGGTTGTAGTCAGGTTGTCTCTTACTATTCTCTTTATTATAAATCTCTTTACTTTTATTCTTACTATATCCCTATAAACTGTTATTCTTATAAGGTTTTGTAACCTTATACAGAGAGGTGACAAAATGTCGAAGGAGGAAAGCTTGAAAACCTCCAACGTCTTTGGTCTCTTGAAAAAGACATTACTCGTATACCTGCGGTAAAATTTTACCTCGCTCTTTAAGCTAAAGGTTGACTGTTTGTTTCTTTTTTTAAGAACAGCTACTAAAGCACAGGGGCCATTGTACTAGAATAGGAAGCTTTATTAAAAGTACTAAGAGCTTTAAAATTGTTTATTTATTGAATAATTCTTAAGAACGATATTCAATACCACATGACAACTTGCTGCTAAGACTGTGAGTTATCATTGAAAGGTACTCAATGTCTCTAGGTCATTGGTTTCCTCGTAACTTTTATCGGAACGTTACCTCTTTCGCATCAATTTTTTTTCTGGCATAAATATCAGAATATAGCACTTTTTGTGGTGCCATCTGTTATCGTTGTTGGAAAATAGAACTGGATCTTAAGTTTCTGTTGAGGTAAGCTGTCCACTCAACCTGTTAAAAATATTGGTTCTGCAATCTCTATGGATGGTGGTTTTTGTGAGTGTCTAAAGCAAATTAATTTTTGTTAGTAGTTTCAAGCTTGATGCAATCCACAGATTAGGAATTTCTGTAAAATTATAGTATTTTTGATTAATGCATTTTACTGCTTTTCACTGCATTTTACTGTTTAAGGAAATAGATTCTAGTGGATATACCTTAATAAAAACTCATTAATTATTTTTTTTATACAATAATAATTTCATATTAGAAATTGAGTATTGACAGGATTATTTCATAATGTTAAAATTCAAACAAGGTAAGCCAGAGATTTTGTACATTGGCGTAAATTCGTTAAAATCCTGGGTAGGGCAAAGCTGGAGCCAACTTTCACAAAGCAAGTGAAAACTGAAAAATGAGTCCATTAAGTACTATAAAGTTAAAGATATACTAAAGAAAACTGACTCGTTTCTGTGGATGCTTGAATTATGCAGGCTTATTCTAGTTTTGACGAGATTTTTGAATAAATTAAATTTTAGCGGGGGGGGGGAGCAAACTGGAGTCTGTTGAGGTTGTTGTCCCCCTCCCACCCCTGCCTCATGGAAAGTTACGTCCCTGGTTTTGTACTGGGGTTCGATTGTTCTGTTCATCATGTCATGATTTGATCCAAAGACTCTCTATTACTTAATGCTTTCGTTTTTGCAACGTACCTTATTGCTACTCAGCTGTAAAAACATGAAAGGCACAAAAAAATTGAAAAACAGCTGGTTATATATATTCTTATATTTTATGCTTATTTTTTATGTTTGTGCTTCACCTTTTTATAGACTGAGGAAAGATAAATGACATTTGGAACTCAAATGAAGTCAATACATGTTTCTTTTTTTACAGGCTGAGTCCTTATGAATGGTACAATCCTTACCCTTGCATCGAGGATCCTGACGTTCTTGAAAATCAATTCAACCTACTGAATAGCATGTGGTTTACTCTTGGATCTCTTATGCAGCAAGGTTCAGACATAGCACCTAAGTAAGTCAAACAATTTCTGTATAATGAACAAGTATTGCCCGCTGATCGCCTATCTGTGATGGAGTACCCCGAAAGAGGGTTTAGACACTGTCTCTGAAATGTGAAAAATAAAATAAAATATGAACTCCAATATGGCCTAAGTTTTTTTATTAACGCCCCCCCCCTTTCCCCCCTGAAAAGTGAGTTGGACACTTCAATAAATCACTTCCTAGATACGATACTGACTGTCAATCTTAATAGTAAATGTTGCATAGAAGTCACTATCTGCATTTGGATTGAAGCGCTGTTTTATTTTTGTTTGTAGTGTGAATACCCTAAAGCGAGGATTTATTTCGTAGGGGAACCAACATTTTTAAGGATGGAGTATATACAAAAAAAACTACAAACGAATTATAGAGATCTAGCTGACCCCTGCCACGCGTTGCTGTGGCACTGCGTGCCCAGCAGCATGTAGAGTGTCAGCTAGCCCCCCTACCCCACGACCCCCAACCTAAACCCTCCTAACTCCGCCCCTAAGCCCAGTTCTTTCTTTTTTATTATTTTTTTTTGTTTTTTCTTTTTTTTTCTTTTTTTTCTGTTTTTTGTTTGTTTGTTTTTTTTTTCTTTTTTTGTTTTTTTTCTTTTCTTAGCTTTTTTTTTGTATTTTTCTCTTTTTTTAGTTTCTTTTTAGTTCTTTTAGTTTTTTTCTATTTTTTTAGTTTTTTTTTTATAATATATATTGAAACAAACAAACAGTGTATTTTTAATTATAGATATCACGGAAATAGCATGAGGAATATAGTATTGGTATTTGGGGTAAAAGGGAAAAGGGTCCTAAGCCTTCCCCCCTAAAATACATGCCTTGTAATATCACTTTTACATTGCTGAAATTGTTTTGCTAAGACCAGCTTTATACATTTTGAACAGAAAATTAACTAACGAACGTGCACTTGCAAACTAGTTGATATCCAAGAGGAAAAAAAATGTATACTCTTATAGCGATTGCTGTAGCAAAACTGCTCCCAAATTTAGAACTAATGTCATGATCAGTATGCTAATTACAGACATTTTCAATTCCAAAGGGATTCTCCTAGTGATATTAAAGTTTCAGGGTAACAGGATAATTTTAGTTTTTGGCACACTTGGGGCCCCATTTTAAGAAACCCAAAGCCTAAAAATTTGTTTCTACTCTTTGGTTCCCTTTGCCCACGAACTTTAGAATATTATTTTTCAAGCCATTTAAAAAGAAGTATCTTTGCCGATCAGAAAAATAGTATTTTCTGGACCCATTTGTGAGGAACCCTTATTTGCAATCTAAATCTTGTTTTGTACAGTCCTCTTCACTCTAGAAATTCTGAATGAAAGTTTTAAGTTGTTCAGGAATAGTCTTTTTTGTTTTCCATTTTTTATAAGATTGTTTTATCCTATTTCTTAGTATTAGTGTCCTTATGGCCAAAGGGCACAAGCTTTGCTCCTACTGCAAAAAAGTTTGACCTATATTTGGAAAAATCATGTCCGAACTATTTTCTTTTTTTAGGGTTTCCTTAACCCAGGAGCTATGGGATATAAGACTCTAGCATTTTGTAAAAATGTTTTTCAGTATTTTTTCAGGCTGTATTTTCAGATGAGTCAAGTTTTAATTTTCCAAATTTTCCTTGGACATTGGGATCATCTTAGTTGAAGGATTTATAGACATATATTTTATTCGTACTGAAAAAGAAATGTTGGCCAATTTTTTGTCTAATTTTCAACGGGTTCGTGCATTCATCATTTTTTTTATATGCTATTCTTGGCTGGATGACTTCCATGTATAAATTTCAAACTGATTAGAGACAAACGTACTTTGATCCTTGCTTAGGCCCCCAAAGAAATCTTCTCCCATGCTCAAGTGAATTTGAGGTGCCCTTGGTACTAGAAATAGTCCCTAAAGGTTTTACGCCAACTAGACATACAAGACCGAACGTTGCAGATCTTGTTTGGATTTCCAATGGGCAATAAGACTTTTGATATGCGATTGAATTTATTTTTTACCATCAGGGTTGTCGCAGATAGTACCAAAGTACAATTTTAGTACTTTTTGATCAAAGTAGTACTTTTTAAATATTTTCTGTGAGAGCAGTACTTTTTCAGTACTTTTTGTTAAAAGCAGTATTTTTTCAATACTTTCTGTTAAAATCAGTACATTTTTAAAATTTAAGGTTTGAGAAATCAACTCGCTTATTTGCAAACCACTTCCCAATAAAGAAGGAACTTTTTCGGTTTTGTTGACAAGGATTTGCGCAACAGGATGTAAAATTCCGGGAATTACCATTCGTAGCATCTTCAGTTATAACACATAACATGCTAGCATTTTTGTTCGTCGAATGCTAAGATTACGAATAGACGTTACAGATTACAGTATTTTTGTTTTGTTCAGTCATACACTAGACAGCTACAAAGGACGAAATATAATTATGTAGACATACAAAACATAGGTAAAGGCCGTACGGCTGCAATATTTTAGTTTTTTCAAGAGGCACTTCATTTGGAAGAGGTTGGCGTATAAACTTCAAAGGGGGCTCAATTGATTGGAAATCGGGAGTTCTAGTGCCCTTTTTAAGAGTCGAAAGTGATCGGAGGGTAGCTAGCTCCCCCATGCCCTTTTTTCCCCAAACGTATCCGACAAAATTTTGAGATGGTCTTTTTGTTAAAAACATTTCAAACATCAGACAATAAAAACTCCAGGGTCGGCACAAACCCCAAGATCACGGGGCAGGTGTTTCAAGTTATGCCCCGGGGGCTAATAGCTAAAAGGAGAGGCTTTATAAATTTCAGAGGTGGCTCATTTGATTGGAAATAGAAAGTTCTAGTTACCTTTTTATGAGTCAAAAGGGATCGGAGGGTATCTATCCCCCCACCGCCCCAGAGCCTGGAGGAAAGGTCATAATTTATGCCCTAGGGGGTATATAAAATTTTTAGGGAAGAAGTGGTCGTATGAACCTCGGAGGGGACTCAAATGTTTAGAAATTAAAATTTTTAATTCCCTTTTTAGAGTCAAAAGTGATCAGATGGCAGCTAGCCCCCCCCCACTGCCAACCCTCTTTTCCCAAATGCGCCCGATTGAATTTTATATAGCCATTTTGTCCAAAATAGGCTAAAAAATATATAACAAAGACTTCAAGAATAACACAATCGGCCAGAACCTGGGGGCAAGTGTTGTAAATTATGCCCTGGGGGCATATAAGGTTTTTATGGAAGGGATGGTAGTATAAACTTCGGAAGGGGCTCATTCGATTGTAAATCAGAATTTTTAGGGGGTGGGGTAACTAGCCCCACCCCAAGCTCCGTTTTTCCCCTAATGCATCTGATCAAAATTTTGAGATATTTTTTTTGTCAAAAATAGTTTAAATATCAAATAACGAAAACTGAAATAATAATAACAGAGCCTGGGGGAAGTATTGTAAGTTATGCCCCAGGGGCAGATAAGCTTCTGTGTAAGGGATGGTCATATAAACATCAGAAGTGGATCATTCAATTGGAAATTGATTTTTTTTTTTTTTACATTTTTAAGAGTCATCAAAAGTGACCGGTGGGCTCATAACCTCTCCTCCCCCCTCTTTTCCCCAAATGCATTTGATCAAAACTTTGAGATGGCCATTTTGTTTGAAATAGTCTAAAGATCAAGACAAAACTTTGGGGTCAACATAACGCCTCCCTCCCAAATCCCTGGGAAAGGGTTATAACTTATACCCGGGGGCATATAAGGTTTTACGGAAAAGGTGACCATATAAACTTCGAAGGGGACTCAAATGATTTAAAATTGAAAGTTCTAGTTCTCTTTTTAAGAATCAAGTTATCTGATGGCAACTAGCCTCCCCCACCAAATTCAAGGCCATAAGGCTCCAATTTTTTTCCCAAAGGCAATTCATATGGAAGAGATGGTCGTATAGACTTCGGAGGACCTCGTTTGATTGAAAATCGGAAGTTATAGTGCCCTTTTTAGGAGTCAAAATTGATCGGAGGACAAATACCCCCCTCGCCCTTTTTTACCCAAATGCATCCGTTACATAAAATTACCTAAAAATTGTAATCTTAGTTCAGAGATTAAATAGCAAAAACTCCGGGGTGGACACAATAATTTACTTATTTATATTAGTACTTATTGCATGTTTGTTTGCTATAACCGTTTATTTAATTTCTGTTTGTTTTGGGTTTCATTTATACTTCAATAGCAAAATATTTTTGTTCGTTTTAAGCTTCATTTGCATATTCAACTTTAGCTTTATTCGTTGTAAGATTTATGTCTTCATTTATATTAGTGCCTGTTGTATGTTTTTTTGCTATGATTGTTTATTTAATTTCTGTTCGTTTTGGTTTTCACTCATTCTTTAATATTAATTTCAACTCTTTTTGAATTTGAGCTATTGTAAGTTTCTATTTCTTCTGATCTTAAGTTTAATATGGCCTCAACTTTTCTTTATAAAACGTTTTCGGAAAGTTTCTTAATTAATTTTGAAAAGGATAGATAAAGATAATAAGAAGCTATTTTAAAATAAGACAGTATTATATAGGTAATGCATCTTTAAAATAATGGGGGCGGGGGTAGGAACTTTGAGGCCCAACCTCTTTCTGAAATCCAAGACTGAAAAAGACTCTCTCATAAAATCAAAGATCTCAAAATTTGCAGTTAAATATGATACTGTTTTTTTGTTGAAGAATGTTTTATTAAAAAAATATCTTGAACATTATTTAGCCAGAAAATTTTTACAATATAGATCTACTAAAATTATTGTTGTACTAAATGTTCTTCTCGACATTTGCCTATTATCTAATTTTTTTAGTACCTTCCAGTTTATCCGTTTCAGCTTCAACTTACCCCCTTCAACGCAAAAAATGGTGCTTTATTTTTTAGTTGCATATTCAAAAAAATTACTCAACTAATAATCCTTCCCCCTTCAACTTATGCTTGTATAAAATCCAAGGTCACGAGCAAAAGTTTGTTGTTCTTTATTTGGCATTATGAACAGCTGCTAGTGAGAAATACGACAGGAGCACAAACAGTGGAAACTGTCAAAATGAGTTAATTTTGTGTATAGAAAAAGTTATATCCAGGTATTAATGCGGTAAATAGGAGAATGGGTTATCCCCCGTGATTCTTTACCTTCTTGTATTTTGAAAGAATTTTTTTGAGGGACTCTTTAATTGAACAATCTTTTTTGCTTATTCAGCAAAAAAATAAAGCGCCATCTTATGCATTTCTTTATTTTACTCTTACTGATTGTTAACAGTTCTGTATGTAGAGCTATTGTTCATATTTTCTTTTCAGAGCTGTATCTACTCGAATGGTAGGAGGCATTTGGTGGTTTTTTACATTGATTATGATCTCTTCGTATACGGCCAATTTGGCAGCTTTTCTAACAGTTGAAAGAATGGTCTCACCCATCAACTCAGCGGAAGATTTGGTGAAGCAGACCAAGATCAAATATGGTGGTGTGCTTACAGGGTCAACGGTGGCTTTTTTTCGTGTGAGTTACTCATATAGCTCTTCGATTTTTTTTTTTTTTGTAAAATTCATTTTGTTTCCAAATGCATAAAAAATTAAACATTGATTTGTTTTTCTTTCATTCCTGATAACTGCAGATATTGAAAATTTATTAAGATTAAAAATGAAAGCGTGGGACGGTCATGACTTTGATCTCGTTCATTAATAATTATGAAATATGTCATTACTTGCTTCCATGTTTAGTCGCAAAAACATTCAATTTTACTGGTAACAGGAACAAATTTACTTTTACTTTTTAGTGAATTTGGAGATAAAGGCGTTAAAAAACTGTTTTGAATATTTATGTTTTACTCTTATAGTCTTTGGTAAATCCTTCAGGATGGAAATATAAATATGTTCACGCTTGATTCTGACGATCACTTTTATGTATCAGTTAAACTAGCTTCTTGAAGGCAACTTGTCAGCATAGTAGTAGAACAATATAGCCCACCGCTGCTGTTTAAAGAAGTGAATTTTTTAATATGTTTATTCATATATGAAACTAAAAACTACTGAGTCTTCGAATCTCCATAAATACAAGATTCTTAGATCCGAGACTAATTTAAATGCAACATTTGCTACCAAAATCATTTTTATAGAGTAATAATAGACTAAAAATAAGTTTTGTCTTCAATTAAATTCACTGTAAAATTGTTTACTTCTGTAATCGCTTCATGACAATTTCATACTTATATTTGTAGGATTCGAAGATACCTACTTATAAAAAAATGTACGAGTCAATGTCAGCAGCGAAACCGAGTGCCTTTGTGAATTCGAACCCGGAAGGAGTGGAGAGGGTTCAAAATTCGAATGGACTTTATGCCTTTCTCATGGAATCGTCCTCAATAGAATTTCAAATTGAGCGAAAATGTGATTTGACTCAAATTGGAGGACAATTGGACTTTAAAGGATATGGAATTGCTCTAAAACCTGGTGGGTAGCTTTTATATTAGTTTTTTAAATACTTAGTCATCAATCACTTGAACAAGGTGGGACCCAAACAAAGCATATAAATTCGTATAATAGCCATGCATTGGGATTAATTATCATATGTATTATTATAAATAACTCATTAATGTACATATTATAATTTCCAATTGTAATGTGTATGCTCTTGGGATAGTATCCCAATGGGACCATTCATGGGTGCCAGAGGACCATAAGACCTCCATAAGCTTAATATGAGTTAGGCTAGAAACAGCATTTTGTGGGAACCACAGACTTCCCATTGTGTTTATTGACAATAAAATCATACATTTGTTTTATACCGCCTTGCTGTTGATCAATAATAAAATGGAAAAAAGGTAAGCCAACATTTTGAAAAGTGATGTTACTTAGTTAAATGTTATTATTCAAAATGAATATGATTTTGCTCCACTGGAAATACTAAATCGGACTTAAAGTTGCTTTGATGGGCACAATAAAGCTTTAATTAAAGCTGATTCGTATTTTGAATTTTCAATACAATTTGAAAACAAAAGCAACATAAAAATATGTGCAAACCTATAGAATCTCTTGGCCTAAATCAGACTGGGCAAAATGATGAGCATTAATTTTACTGACTTGATGCAAGACCTGAAGTGCTTCAATGAAAATTCCCTTACCGAGTCTTGCTAAATTAGACTGACTCTAAATCAGACTGGACGAAATGAGGAGCATTAATTTTACTGACTTGATGCAAGACTTGAAGTGCTTCAATGAAAAATTCCCTTACCGAGTCTTGCTAAATCAGACTGACTCTAAATCAGACTGGACGAAATGAGGAGTATTAATTTTACTGACTTGATGCAAGACTTGAAGTGCTTCAATGAAAAATTCCCTTACCGAGTCTTGCTAAATCAGACTGACTCTAAATCAGACTGGACGAAATGAGGAGCATTAATTTTACTGACTTGATGCAAGACCTGAAGTGCTTCAATGAAAAATTCCCTTACCGAGTCTTGCTAAATCAGACTGACTCTAAATCAGACTGGACAAAATGAGGAGC
The DNA here is from genome assembly GCF_032884065.1 of Artemia franciscana. Taxonomy (NCBI): domain Eukaryota; kingdom Metazoa; phylum Arthropoda; class Branchiopoda; order Anostraca; family Artemiidae; genus Artemia; species Artemia franciscana. The sequence continues at coordinate 32,254,996 of NC_088871.1, forward strand.
ATTAATTTTACTGACTTGATGCAAGACCTGAAGTGCTTCAATGAAAAATTCCCTTACCGAGTCTTGCTAAATCAGACTGACTCTAAATCAGACTGGACAAAATGAGGAACATTAATTCTATTAACTTGATGCAAGACCTGAAGTGCTTCAATGAAAAATTCCCTTACCGATTCTTACTAAATCAGACTGGACAAAATGAGGAGCATTTATTTTACTGACTTGATGCAAGACCTGAAGTGCTTCAAGGGCAAATTCCCTTACCGATTCTTACTTATTTTTAGAAATCATATCGTATTTGAATTTTTAAGTTGCTTAAAGGTTTTATTACCAGAAATTCATCATTAGTTCCTTTTTTTAGTATCCAATGTCGATATTCTAGACTTTTTCTGAAACCAGAATCTTTTCCCTCTATCCGTGACCATGCCTAAAAGTACAAAGGTGAGCTATAAATTAGATAAGGTTAATTTAAGTAATTCTAAGTGGGCTCTGTATACTATAATGCTCAAGTTCGTAATATTTTTATTAAAAGACCTTGATATGTTACATGACACCATCTTTTTATTCGTTTTTAGAAGTTGTTTATTAATTTTGTTGTAAGAAAAAAATTTGTAATTTGGGTTACTGGCCCGAATACCGAAAGAGGATGTTTTAAGTTTGCAATTTGATTATTTTCTGATTTATTCCATTATATTCTTTTAAAGGTTCTCCCTATCGAAGCATAATGAATGAAGCAATATTGAAGCTCCAAGAAACAAACAGACTCTTGATTTTGAAGAATCGATGGTGGAAAGAAAAAAGAGGAGGGGGTCGCTGTAAGGTAAATAAGGATTTAAACAAGCATAAAATAATGATTTTGAAAGTAAAAACCTTGTGTGTTATTTCAGTTTTATTTCAAAAGATGAACATTTCTAGGGGACAGGACAGAATAAAGCCCTTTTTTACAAGAATTTCAAGAAGTTCTTCACCTTATTTTACATTTTGTTAGAAATTTCTGAGCCTTATGGGTCTTCTTTCAGAGCTTAGCTTTTCAATTCTTTTTTACCCAAACAAGATTTGATAGGATTTACGAAAAAAGTACGGGTTTAACGTAAATAGTTTTGGGTGTAGAGATCAATGGAAGTTTCTTCGATACAACTATTGGCCCTAGAATACTAAAGTTGTATGATTTCTGTTGTGTTGTGGTATTTAGGATCTAGTAAGTATCAATCCTAGTCCTTGAGTAGTCGAAAACTAAGAATGTAGAAATTTTTAATGCAAAGACATGGATGTGTCTCAAAATTATTCAAAAATGGTACTTCTTATTGCTCCTAGAATTATTGTTACTTGTGTAGGTTTCAGTTTTAAAAGTTTCTAGTCTTATAAGCGACAGTTAGTTTTATTAAATTTTTTTTTGTTAAATTACAAAAAAACATTGTTTTTTTTATGAAATTAGGTTGAGAATCAGAGGATTGCAGCCGTCCAACATCAGGCTGTTTGAGCCTTCCCCCGGGCGGTTGTGTGTATTTATAGTTTTTGTAATTTAGTAGTTAATAAATAAAGAGGGTTCATTCTATAAAATTTTCATGTGTGTTTTGGTAAAGACCTGGAACAAAATTAAAAGGATATCAACTTCCACAATTACAGCCAAATGCTCTTCGCAGCACAAAGCAGCCTGAAAAAACACAATTCAATTCACTTGTTTGTTTTAATAGCGTTCTTTATTTTCTTTTTCCTGGCAAATAGTGTCACTCTCATTTACCCTTAACAGATCACTGAATAAATTATCTGCTTGTGGGCTATTCATAGATTTTGAATTTACTATAGAAGTATTTTTTGGGGGGAGGGGTGACAGGAAGGTACGAACACTCATAAAAAGGGCGGAATTTAATGCCAAAAGATTGTGCTAAAACTTTAGGAATCTATTTTTAACTCCACCTATATACCTCTAGTTTTGACTTTTGCAAAAGCTTCATTGCATCTTTAGCAATCTGAGTGCTTATAAAATGGTTAGATCCTCCTCAGTTCTGTTTTAAGTTTTTGTCACATGTAAGCAAATGGTTTAGTTACGGTCCCCGTGAAGCAATCTGCAATATTTTCGTAGAAGTAGTCTCTTTCACGTCTGACAATTATTATGGGACTTGTAATGTGTTAACTCATGTTGGCAAGAAAAGCCCTATTCCCTGTTTTCAGTATTGTTCATAAGGGTAGTAGACAGAATCCAGAAATGAATGTAAAATATTTAATATACGAGAGTGGGTCTAACAATAATTTTGTAAGTCTGCCAATTATCTATTATAATTTAGTAATAATTCGTTGGCGAGAAAACATATCTTTAAGCTGGTGTCAAGAACTGCAGTGAAGTGACTAAAAAAATACTAAATTCAAAAAAAAATTGGGAGCGATGTTTTCCCTGCTTACCGGCAATATATGATTAATACTAGTGAATTTTTTTTCATGAAAATGTCAATTCGCTTTTCTTTTTGTAATTGTATTGCCCTTCTTCTTCAAGTTCCAGTGGCTTAACCAAGTCTTTACATTTAATCTCCACAAATAATGGTTTTATCCCTTTTTTCTCAGGACGAAGCTAGTGGAAGTGGTGCAGCAAGTGAGCTAGCTCTTGCCAACGTTGGTGGTGTTTTCTTAGTTCTTGTATGTGGCATGTCTGTTGGTGCAATAGTCGCTGTTCTGGAGTCACTGTTTAAGATATGGAGAAACTGCTCTAATGACAAAACAATTGACTTCAAGCAAGAACTGAAAGAGGAAATGAAGTTTGTTCTCAAATGCGCAGGAAACACAAAACCCGTTCGTAGACGAATGAATGATACGGATTCCAAAAAATATTATAGAGCCAGTAGCAGTACGATTGACCGAATTTAATACTCTTCCTCTTGTGCCAGTTCCATCGGTACATTTGTAGTACGCTTTGGACTTATAATTTAAATAATATCGGATGTTCACTTGGTAAAGTTTTTCAGAAAAATGTTGATTGTTTCGTATATGGACTTCAAACTGTAAGACAAGAATCAGAAATAGCTAGCAACATGTAAATACAAGTTTTCAAGGTTTTATTTCAATAATCATTCTGTTGATAGTAACAAGCTGTTTGATATAAAGAAATCTATCGTATAGGCTACTGTCTTTTTTCTATAGTTATTTTTACCTATCCGTTGACTGCATTATAAGGCAAAAAACTTCGAAAACATGCAAAAACATGCGAATATTTGGGAACTGCCTCTATAGCAAACATAGATAACGTCTGTGTTAGTAATTAAAAACATAGAGAAAATCTTTATTGTGCATCTGTTTATCCACTGTAAAATACAAATAAAAAAATAAATTGAAAATCCAGGCATGTCCCCTATTCCCTATACGCAAAATTAATTTCTTATTACTAGTAGAATACAGGGAAAATTCCATGTATTCTAAAATTCCTCTTACAGGGAAAATTTCCATTTCTGAAGCTTGCTATACAAAAGGTAATCTTTACTGTACAGCGTGGGGTTAAAGGGGTAGCTTCCCTCGTATTTAGGATAATCCCGAATATGATATAAAATACGTACAGAGCTTAATTCTTTAAACAAGTTTATTAGAAAAAAAGTAAAAAAGTGACGCTGAAGATAAAAAGGCAAAGTTTGTCCTGCAGGCCTATATCAGGGGGGATGCTCCCCATTTCCAGAGATTTCCTGTATGAAAGTTAAGTTTATCTTATGTTTTACAGAGAGAATGGATAGTACTATGGATAGTGGATAGTAATATTTTGAAACTTTAATCAAAAGAGCGGGAAAATTTGTATTTTAAGACCATAAGATACCTAAAAATATATATATACAATATGATACATTGTTCTACCCCCTACTGAAATCAGACAATGCAAATTCAGTTAAAAAATATGGAAAAATATCGGAATTTCCAAATTCAGGATTTTGAAAGACATAGATTTGGCTTAGTTTTCGTCTGTTTTGGGATCTAGTCTAGGATATGGGGTCTGGCAATCTCAATGGTCGAAGTCGGAAACTTCGAGCACATGACACAAAAGCAGTTCTGAATTTAGGGCAAAATATTGTCAGGTTCATTTTTCATCTGTTTTTCCAAGGCTCTAGTCTAATTCTTGGATAACCTTCTGTTAACACTGTCAGGATTGCTACCCCTAGTGATATATCACTATTTCTGGTGATTTTTATATTACCTAGTGATTTTCTTCTAGCTAGTGATGTATAGTTATTTTTGTTCTAAAATTAGTGATTTTTTCCTTAATCTAGCGATTTTATCAAAATATAGCGCGTAAATTCATGATTCGATCGAATAAATCCTACAATAAGCTAATTAATAACAAAATACAAAATAGGGATTCGCTATAGTTCCTAAAATGTTCCAGATTAGTATTTATGCAATTATACCGCCATTGCAACTTCTGATTTCCTACCATATGTCAATATCAGATATAGACCTCAGAGCGTTATTATCAAGGCTATAGACGAACTTTGAATCGCAAACTTACAAAAATGTTCTATACTTCCGATTTGACAACAATTGCTCAGGTCAAACTTCTGTCTTCATATTTATGTTGTTGTTTTTTCTCCATAATCTACCAGTTCTAAATTAGATTGTCTTCTGTTAAAACCTTTGAAAGTGGGTTGAACCGTGGATGTGAATATACCGTCTACATCTGCAAATAGAACAGAAATGGAGTCATTGAAGAATGAGAAGGTAGATATAGATTAAGCATAATTTTCTAGATTAAAAAAAGAAATCATTGAAAAAGAAAATAGGACTTAGCGTTTTTATGGTACTTGGTATTAACCAAGTGGGGGGACCATCTGGGGAGGAGTGGGGGGCCAGTTAATTCCGAAAAATAGAAAAGAGGATCTTGATGAAATTTGATGTTTGTAAGGATATCGTGTCTCAGAGCTCTTATTTTAAATCCCTACCAGATTCGGTAACATTGGGGGGTTGGAAGGGGGACCTAAAATCTTGGAAAACGCTTAGAGTGGAGGGATCGGGATGAAACTTGGTGGGAAAATAATCAGAAGTCCTCGATACGTGATTGACAAAACCGGAACGGATCTTCTCTGTTTGAGGGAGTTGGGGGGGAGGGGTAATTCTGAAAAATTAGAAAATATGAGGTATTTTTAACTTACGAAGGAGTGGTCGGATCTTAATGAAATTTGAAGCTTGGAAGGATGTCGTGTCTCAGAGCTCTTATTTTCAATCTCGACCGGATCCGGTGACGTTGGGGGGAGTTGGGGGGACATAAAATCTTGGAAATCGCTTAGAGTCGAGGGATCGGGATGAAACTTGATGGAAAAAATAAGCCCGAGCCCTAGATACGTGATTGACATAACCGGAATTGATCCATTCTCTTTGCGGGAGTTGAGGGGAGGGGCTAGGGTTAA